>NW_025920399.1:0-124284 GCF_902686445.1 Sciurus carolinensis
CAAACAGAGAGGATGAGTTTGATTATTACCTACAATATGCCAAATAGATTTGCAATGAGATGTACAGTTTCTAATGGTAGACAAAGAGAATGGATAGGGGTGCAGGATGTAACAGTTAATGGGATAAATTAGAGTATATAGAAGTACTACATCATAGGAAGAGTGAAAGTGGAGTCAAAAGAAGTTGGTTGTCAGTATGAGTAAAGGAAGAAAGAGACTGAGGAAACAGGTAAACAAAAGGAAATAGAATGAGAAAAATAAAGAAATAAAATTTTAAAATTTTTCAAAAGGAGAAAAAATCTACAGTATAATAATCATATGATATTCATACCTCTCAATCTTCAGTAGCCTGATAAAGGAGGGGTACCTGGCAATGAGCTTCCAGTCTCCTGCAGGTGTCTCAGGGTGGTTTTTCCCCACCTAAAGATGGTGGCTTTCACTTCCAGGATAATACAAGATGGCTGCACTGGCTTCCAAATGTGTTGGTAAGTGGAGAGCTGCAATACAGAGTGCAGGTGTTGAGTTTTGGTGGGACACAGCCAGTCAGTTCAGTAGTCCTGGAGGTGTGGTGGGTTCAGTCTGGCTGGGGGTACTTTAGGTCCTGTTGTTGTCCCAAAATGGTGACAGCCACATGTAACCAAACGTGGGTACTGTGTTCTTCCAGGCAACAATGGTCAGCATGCAATCCACTGGTGGTCTGCATGCAGCCCATAGGCTGACAATGGAAGATTGGCAAGTGAACATCAGGAGGTGGTTGATGGGTAGGTGAAAGGTAGACAAGAGGCAGACAAATAAGCAAATGGTGGATGATAGGCAGCAGTCAGTGTACAATCTACACTCAAAAGTAGGCAATATGCTGGCAGATGGCAGGTGATAACAGTGGATGAATGGGGTAAACAACAGGGGATCAATGAGTTGCAGTGACTGCTTCACAGAGAATCAGATTTTCTTCTCCTTGAATCCTGAGTTATGGAGCAACAAGGAATGCAAACTTCCTCACAATCTCTCATTAGTCAATATTGATGAATCTATACCATCAAGTCAATTTCAACAAATCTAACCAGTGAAGTTGATATTGACAAATCTACCCCAAAGAGTCAATTTTGACAAATTTATATTGAAGAATCAATATGGGCAAATCAATATTAAACAATTTTCTCCAACATGGCAATATTGATAAATCTACACTGATGAGTGGATATTAACGAATATACCAAATGGGTGGATATTGACAAATGTACCCAACCAGTCAATATTGTTGAATCTGCCCTTAAAGAACAAAATCATTTAATTTACACCTTTGACTCAATATCAATGAATCTACATTGATGGGTCAATGTTGATAAATCTACACCTTTAAGTTGATATTGATGAATCTACACCATTGAGTCAATATCTATGATTCTACCCCTGTGGTTCAATAGGTATGAATCTTCACCGATGAGTCGATGTTGATGAATCTTCATCAATGAGTCAATATTGACATATCAAAATTGATATACCTACAATGACAAATTTATATTGATGAATTTACCCAATCAAGTTGATATTGCCAAATCTAACTGATGGGTTATTAAGGATGAATCTACACTGATGAGTCAATATCAACAAATGTACACAAGAGACAAATTTGACAAATTTACCATTACTGGTCCATATTAATGAGTTAACACCTATGGATCAATGTCAATGAATCTATCTCATCAATTTGATATTGATGAATCTATCCCAATGGGTCAAAATCAACAAATCAACACTGATGGGTCAATATCAGTGAATTGACACCAATTGCTTGATATTGATGAATCTATACCAACTTGTCAAAATTGATGAATCTATACCAGCAAATTGACATTGATGAATCTACTCTGTTGAGTTGATATCAACCAATCTAATATGAAGAATTGATATTGACAAAGTGATATCAAATAATTAAATCTGATGTGTCAATACTGACAAATCTACACAGATGAACTGATATCAATGAATACCCAGACAGGTTGTTATTAACTAATATACACAGATCAGTCAATGTCAATGAATCTACATTGTCTAATACTTTTCAACAAGATGATATTGATGAATCTAGCCCAGTGGGTCAATATTAATTAAACTACTTGAATGGGTCCATATCAATGTATCCACCTGCACCTGTTGATATCAATGAATCTACATTGATGATTTGATTTTGACAAATCAATACTGATAAATCTACACTGACAAGTTGATATTTATGAATCTACATAGATTAGTCAACATCAAAAATTCTACCCAGTTTAGTCAATAACAGAGACTTCACAATGACTGCTTGATAAATTATACTCAAATGGGTTGATACTGACAAATATACATGAACTTGTGAATATTGAAGAATCTACCATGACCACTTAATATTACCAAATGTATACTGTTGAGTTGATATTCACAAACATATATTGATGAATTGATATCAAAACATTAAAATAGATGAACATTAAACAAACCCTATCAGATCGATATTGGCAAATCTACCTCAACATATCAATATCAACAAATCTACACTGGCAAGTAGATATCAAGGAATATAATCGAAGAAGTCATAATTGATGAATCTGCACTGATGGGTTGACATCAATATAAGTATACAGGTGAGCAGATATTGACAAGTCTACCCCATCAATACTGAGATATCTACATGAAAGAATTGATATTAACAAATCAACATCAGGCAACCTACCCTGATGGGTAGATAATGATGAATCTACACTTTCAAGATTATATCCATGAATTTACATATTTGAGTTAATATTGATAAATCTAGAATAATGGGTCAATATGAAAGAGTCTACACAATGAGTCAATGTTGATGGATATGCCCAGTTGAGTCAATTTCAATGAACCTATCCTGATGAGTTAAATATTTACACCAATTATTCAATATTAGTAAGTCTAAATCAAAGAGTCAATATCAGCAAATCTACCCCACAGGTCGATATTGAAAAATCTACCTGACAGAGCCAGTATTGATGAATGAATACAAAGTGTTTGATAGTGATGAAACTACATCTACTAATTGATACTGACAATTCAATATCTGATGAATCAACCCTGAAATTTCAATATCAATGAATCTACACCAATAATACATCCATTGATATGAATGAGTCAACAACTATGGGTTAATGTCAATGAATCTAGATTTGTTATCAACAAATCTAACCTACTAAATTGATATGGACAAATCTACACTGAAGAGTCAATATTGTTTAATCTACCCTGACAGGTCAATAGCAAAGGATCAAAGAATCATCAATATCAATGAATAAACATCTACAGATGATATTGATAAATATACCTCATCAAGTCAATATCAATGAATCTAACCCAATGGGTCAGTATGGACAAATCTACAGAGACAAGTCAATATTGATAGATTTGCTCTGAAGAGTCAATATTGATGAATCTATTCCAATGTGTTGACATAAAAAATATATTCTGACCATTCAATATTGACAAATCTATACCAAAGGGCCAATATTGATGAATCTATCATAATGGGTCAATATCAATGAATATACTCAGAAGAGTTGATATTGGAGATTCTATCCCAATGAGTCAATATCAATAAATCTACATTGTTGAATTGATATTGAAATATCAATATTGATAAATCTATCCCAATGGATTGGTATCATTGAATCTATGCCAATGAGTGAATATCAAGGAATCTTCCCTATCAAGTTTACATTGAAAAATTGAAGTAGCAGGTTGATATCAACAAATCTGCACTAACCATCAATATTGTTGAATCTACAGTGATAGGTCAATATTGACAAATTTACCCTCTCGAGTCTATATCAACCAATCTACTATGAAGATTCAATATCTATGAACCTACCCAAGAGGTTAATATTGAGAATCTACCATGATGAATTAATATTGATGAATCTATCCTAATGTGTCATTATTGCTGAATCTACACCAAGTCAATTTTGACAAATCTAAGCAATCAAATTGATATCAATAAATCAAACCATCCAAGTTGATTTTGAAGAATCTGTCAAGTTGGGTCAATATGAACAAGTCTACCCAGATGAATCAATATTGATAAATCTACACCAAAGGGTCTATATCAATAAATCTACCCCAACAGGTAGATATCAATAAATCTACCCCTACAGGTCCATACCCATGGATCTACACTGATGGGTTGAGCAGACAAGACTTCTTATGATATTCAAATTACTGAACACTATAGGACCATAAAGTCTATTTGCTCAAAACACATTCAGTTGTTAGGAAGGAATACATTTTTCTTAATCTTTCTTGGATTAGTCCCCTAGCAATTATGGTAATCTTCAAAATAAGAAACCAGTTTTCCTTTATCTAAAAGTGTCCATTGCTCTGAATACTACAAACATCCAAATGAGTTTCTGTTTTCTTAATATGGTTTGCTAAAATTATTTTATATACATTATTTTCTACTAGAAAATTGCTATTTCTAGATACATTGGGGAAAATATGTCCAAAATCTACTTATTTTTTTTATTGAAAACAAATGGGATACATGTTGTTTCTCTGTTTGTACATGGAGTAAAGGCATACCATTTGTGTAATCATAAATTTACATAGGGTAATGTTGTTTGATTCATTATGCTACTTTTCCCTTCCCCCCACCCCTCCCACCCCTCTTATCCCTCTATACAGTCCTTGCTTTCTCCATTCTTGCCCCCATCCCTAACCCTAACTCTAACCCTAAAACTAACCCCTCACCCCAATTATGTGTCCTCATCCACTTATCAGCGAGATCATTCTTCCCTTGGTTTTTGAGATTGGCTTATCTCACTTGGCATGATATTCTCCAATTTCATCCATTTGCCTGCAAATGCCATAATTTTATCATTATTTATGACTGAGTAATATTCCATTGTGTATATATATATATCACAGTTTCTTTATCCATTCATCAATTGAAGGACATCTAGGTTGGTTCCAAACTCAGGCTATTGTGAATTAAGCAGCTATGAACATTGATGTGACTGTATCTCTGTAGTACATTGATTGTAAGTCATTTGGGCATAGGTCAAGGAGTGGGATAGCTGGGTCAAATGGTGGTTCCATTCCAAGTTTTCTAAGGAATCTCCACACTGCTTTCCAGAGTGGCTGCCCTAATTTGCAGCCCCACCAGCAATGTATGAGTGTACTTTTTTCCCCACATCCTCGCCAACACCAGTTGTTGCTTGTATTCTTGATAATCATCATTCTAATTGGGGTGAGTTGAAATCTTAGGGTGGTTTTGATTTGCATTTCTCTTATTACTAGAGATGTTGAACATTTTTCCATATGTTTGTTGATTGCTTGTAGATCTTCTTCTGTGAAGTGTCTGTTCATTTCCTTAGCCCATTTATCAATTGGGTTATTTGTATTCTTGGTGTTGAGTTTTTTGAGTTCTTTATAGATTCTGGAGATTAGTGCTATATATGAAGTATGATTGGCAAAGATTTTCTCCCACTCTGTAGACTCTTTCTTTGCATTGCTGATAGTTTCCATTGCTGAGAGAAAGCTTTTTAGTTTGAATCTATCCCAGTTATTGGTTCTTGCTTTATTTCTTGTGCTATGGGAGTCATGTTCAGGAAGTCTGGTCCTAAGCCGACATGTTGAAGATCTGAACCTACTTTTTCTTCTATAATCTACAGGGTCTCTGGTCTGACTATGAGGTCCTTAATACATTTTGATTTTAGTTTCATGCACGGTGAGAGGGGTTTAGTTTCATTCTGTTGCATATGGATTTCCAATTCTCGCAGCACCATTTGTTGAGGAGGCTATCTTTCCTTCATTGCATATTTTTGGCACCTTTGTGTAGTATGAAAAAATTGTATTTATGTGGATTTGTGTCCGTGTCCTCTATTCTGTACCATTGATCTACCTCTCTATTTTGATACCAATTCCATGCCATTTTTGTTACTATTGCTTTGTAGTATAGTTGAAGCTCTGGTATTGCAATACCCCCAGCTTCATTTTTCCTGCAAAGAATTGCTTTAGTTATTCTGGGTTTCTTATTCTTCCATATGAATTTCATGATTGATTGTTCTATTTCTGTAAGGTACATCATTGGAATTTTAATTGGAATTGCATTGAATCTGTATAGCACTTTTGGTAGTATGGCCATTTTGACAATATTAATTCTGCCTCTCCAAGAACATGGGAGATCTTTCCATCTTCTAAGGTTTTCTTTAATTTCTTTCCTTAGTGTTCTGTGGTTCTCATTGTAGAGGTCTTTCACCTCTTTTGTTAGATTGATTCCCAAATATTTTATTTTTTTGAAGCTGTTATGAATGGGGTAGTTTTCCTAATTTCTCTTTCTGAAGATTTATCACTTATGTATAAAAATGCATTAGATTTATGAGCATTGATCTTATATCCTGCTACTTTACTGAATTCACTTATGAGTTCTAAACGTTTTCTGGTGGAATTTCCTGGTTCCTCTAAGTATATAATCATCATCAGTAAATAGGGATAGGTTGAGTTCTTTTTTCCTATTCATATCCCTTTAATTTCTTTGGTGTGTCTAATTGTTCTGGCTAGAGTTTCAAGGATGATATTGAATAGAAGTGGTGAAAGAGCGCATCCCTGCGTTTTTCCAGTTTTTAGGGGGAATGCTTTCAGTTTTTCACCATTTAGATTGATATTAGCCATGGGTTTAGCATAGATGGCCTTTACAAGGTTAAGTAATGTTCCCAAAATCACTATTTTTTCTAGTGTTTGAGCATGAAGCGGTGCTGTGTTTTATCAAAGCTTTTTCTGCATCTATTAAAATATTCATGTGATTCTTGACTTTAAGTCTATTGATATGGTGAATTACATTTATTGATTTCTGAATGCTGAGCCAACCTTGTATCCCTGGGATGAAACCCACTTGATCATGGTGCACTATCTTTTTAATATGTTTTTCTATACAATTTGCTAAAATTTTGTTGAGAATTTTTGTGTCAATATTCATTAAGGATATTGGTCTAAAATTTTCTTTCCTAAATGTGTCTCTGTCTGGTTTAGGTATCAGGGTGATATTGGCTTCACAGAATGAGTTTGGGAGGGTTCCTTCCTCTTCTATTTCATGGAATACTTTGAAAAGTATTGGAATAAGCCCTTCTTTAAAGGTTTTATAGAACTTGGCTGAGAACCCATCTGGTCCTGGACTTTTCATTGTTGGTGGACTTTTGATGACTTCTTCTATGTAATTACTTGAAATTGGTCTATTTAAATTGTGCATGTCCTCCTTGTTCAGTTTAGGCAATTCATATGTCTCCAGAAACTTGTTCATGTCTTCGAAATATTCTATTTGGTTGGAGTGTAGATTTTCAAAATAGCTTCTAATTATGTTTTGTATTTCAATCGTGTCTATTGCGATATTTCCTTGTTCATTCCAAAATTTAGTGATTTGGGTTTTCTCTTGTCTTCTCTTTGTTACTGTGGTCAAGGGTTTATCAATTTTGTTTATTTTTTTGAAGAACCAACTATTTTTTTGTCAATTTTTGTATTGTTTCTTTTGATTCAATTTTGTTGATTGCAGTTCTGAGTTTAACTATATCCTGTCTTCTACTACATTTGGTGTTGGTCTGTTCTTCTTTTTCTAGGGCTTTGAGCTGTGGTGTTAGGTCGTTTATTTTTTGAGCTTTACTTCTTTAATTGAATGTGCTCCATGAAATAAATTTTCCTCTAAGTACTGCTTTCATATTGCCCCAGAGACTTTGATATGATGTTTCTTTGTTCTCATTTACCTCCAAGAACTTTTTAATTTCCTTCCTAATATCTTCTGTTATCCATTCCTCATATAATAGCATATTGATTAATGTCCAGGTGTTGATTAATTTCTGTTTTTACTCTTTCATTTATTTCTAATTTCAATCCATTATGGTGTGATAGAATACAATGTAGTGTCTCTATCTTCTTGTATTTGCTAACATTAGCTTTGTGGCATAATATATGGTCTATTTTAGAGAAGGATCCATGTGCTGCTGAGAAGAAAGTGTATTCGCTCTTGATTGGATGGTATATTCTATAAATATCCGTTAAGTATAAATTATTGATTGTGTTATTGAGATCTATGGTTTCTTTTTCCAATTTTTGTTTGGAAGATCTATCCAGGGGTGAGAGAGGCATGTTAAAATCACATAGTATTATCAAATATGATCTATTTGGTCTGAGATTGAGAAGGATTTGTTTGACATACATGGATGAGCCATTGTTTGGGTTATAGATATTTATGATTGTTATGTCTTGCTGATTTGTGCTTCCCTTATGCAGTATGAAATGTCCTTCTTTATCCCTTCTGACTAGTTTTGGCTTGAAGTTCACATTATCTGAAACGAGGATGGATACCCCAGCTTTTTCCTGAGTCCAGGTGCATGGTATGTTTTTCCTCATCCTTTCACCTTTAGTCTATGGGTATCTCTTTCTA
Organism: Sciurus carolinensis; assembly: GCF_902686445.1. Taxonomy (NCBI): domain Eukaryota; kingdom Metazoa; phylum Chordata; class Mammalia; order Rodentia; family Sciuridae; genus Sciurus; species Sciurus carolinensis. The sequence goes on from NW_025920399.1 coordinate 8,438, forward strand.
TGAGGTGAGTCTCTTGCAGGCAACATATTGTTGAATCTTTCTTTTTAATCCAATCTGCCAGTCTATGTTTTTTGATTGATGAATTCAGGCTATTAATATTCAGGGTTATTATTGAGATATCATTTGGATCCCCGGTCATTTGACTCATTTTATTTATTTTTGATACGACTTGTTTTCCTCCTTTATTTGGCAGTTCATTTATGATAGCTCCTCCTTTGCTGATTTACTTCTTTGTTTTTCATCTCTTCTTTATGGAACATTTTGCTGAGAATGTTCTGTAATGCTGGCTTTCTTTTTGTAAATTCTTTAGCTTTTGTTTATCATGGAATGATTTTATTTTATCATCAAATATGAAGGTAAATTTTGCTGGGCATAAGATTCTTGGTTGGCAACCATTTTCTTTCAGGGCTTGAAAAATGTTGTTCCAGGCCCTTCTAGCTTTTAGGGTCTGGATTGAAAAATCTGCTGATATTCTTATTGGTTTCCCCCTGAATGTAATTTGGTTGTTTTCTATCACAGCCTTTAAAATTCTGTCTTTATTTTGTATGTTACGTATTTTCATTATAATGTGCCTTGGTGTGTGGGTCTGTTGTAATTCTGTGTATTTGGAGTTCTATAAGCCTCTTGAACTGATTTTCCATTTCGTTCTTCAGATTTGGAAAATTTTTGTAATTATTTCATTGAATAGATTGTTCTTTACTTTGGTTTGTTTCTCTAAGCTTTCCTCAATCCCATTAATTCTTAAATTTGGCCTTTTCATGATATTCCATAGTTTTGGAGATTCTGTTCATGATTTCTTACCATCTCTCTGTTTGGTCAACTTTGTTTCAAGGTTGTATATTTTGTCTTCAATATCTGAGGTTCTGTCTTCCAGGTGTTCTATCCTATTGGTTGTGCTTTCTATGGAGCTCTTAATTTGTTTTATTGTTTTCTTTCATTTCAAGGATTTCTGTTTTTTTTTTCAATATCTCTAACTCTTTATTGAAATGATCTTTTGCTTCCTGTATTTGCTCTTTTAACTGACGAATGGTGCGATCATTCAATGCCTGCATTTGCTCTTTCATTTCATCATTTGCTTTTTTTATCATGTTAATTATGTACATTCTGAACTCCCTTTCTTTCATTTCTTCTGCTATGCTGTCATTGGATTTTATTGATGTAACATCTAGATTTGTTTGAGGCATTTTCTTCCCTTCTTTTCTCATATTATTCAGGTATCAGTGGACCGCTGAGATGTTGCAGATTTCTTCTATTGACTTATAATATCCCTGAAGATTTCTAGTATATCCCCTCTTAGCCTTCAGTAGCCTGAAGTCTTGGAGGAAGTTGATAATGCAGTGCTCCATAAGAAAGCTGCCTCTCTAGCTGTGATGGCCTTCACATGGGGTATATTCCCTGCTAGTGGGCAGTGGTGCTTCCACTGGTTGACCAATGGTCAACCAAAGGGGATCTAGGCTGCAGGCTGAGGCAAGGCCTATTTGTGCCTGTGTCTCTGGTTTTACTGTCCTTGTGGAAAAACCTCACCTGGCGGAAGACTCTCCCGGTGGGGAGGTCTTGCTGGTCAGTTCCTCTCCTAGAGGTTCCCCTCAATCCACAACTACTGCCTGTGCAGGACAGCCTTCATAGGCAATGTTCCCAGAGGCCTGGACCTATGTCCTGGGCCTGGGAGCCTTGCCCTTCACAGACAAGTCTCCTTAGGCTGCCCCTCCTCAGAGAAGCTGCCCACAGTTCTGGAACCTTCGCTCTGCCCCTCAGCTTGTCTCTGTGCAGCCCTTCCTCTGAGAAGCCACCTAGGTCCTGGGACCCTGCCCTGCACCTAATCACCTGGCTATGTGGCCCCTCCTCTGAGCAGCCACCTGGAGCCCCATACAGATGTTCTGAGTCCCAGTGACCCACCGCATGCCTCTTCCTCCAGGCAGCCACCTGGTGTTCTGTGCGGTCGCTTCAAGTCCAAGAAACTCACTGCACACCTCCTCCTCCTCTGGGCAGCCCCCTGGTGTTCAGAAGGCATCAATCTGAGTCCAAACAACTCACTGCTCACCTCCTTCTCTGAGCAAGGACCTGGAGCTCTGTTGTGGCCGCTCTGAGGCCAAGCAACCTGCTGTGCTCCTCCTTCTCCTCCTCAGGGCAGCCCCCCCAGTGTTCAGGAGTGGTTTCGCTGAGTCCAAACAGCTCACTGCGCAGCTCCTCCTCTGGGCAGCTGCCAGAACCCTGGCGGGTTGCTCCAAAACCAAGCGCTGTGCTGAGCGGTCTCCTCTACAATACTCCCAGGTGTTCATGTTCACTGCTCCAGCAGGGGGAGGGGTGTCTCGCCAGGCAACTCTACTTCACAAAGTTCCCTGTGTTCCAGGGCTACCGCTCCATCCAGAATGTCTCCCCAGTGGGAGAGACTCACTCGGTGGCTTTGAGTTGGTCCCAAGTCTCTCAATATCTCTTTTGAATCTTGAGTCCTGGAGCAACATGAAATGCAGCCACCCTCTAGTCCATCATCTTGCAAATCCTCCATAATCTATTTCTATAGATGACTTTTAATTTTGATCTTCCCCATCTCAGATAAATTTACACCATGTGTTTTTTCACATACTGCTTGTGAAATGACTTTTTAGGCCACTTGAATGTTTTCATGAAGACACAAACTATGAATCCATTAATGTAAACATTATTTTAGGTAATCAGTTCCTAAAAGGTTTTTAAAAATTTTATGCTTATTTGATATTTCAAAATATGAGTCATGTATATTATTTGTTATTATTACTTATTATTTATTATTTGTGAAAGCCCAAAACACTTAAAACAGAAATATTTGATGAAATAATAATTTTAAGTGCTACTATCTTGCAAGATTTCTGAACACAATTTTTTAGAATGTTTTCTACATATGTGATCTTATAAGAAACATTTGATCATATTCCAAAATCATCTTAATGGAAATAATAATTTCATAAAATAAGCAACAACCAACAGACACAGTCCCTGAAATACCAAATGTGTCTTTTTATGTCTCACACTTGGACAAAAGACTGGGTAATGTACTGGATCATTTAATTTGTTGAAATAATCTGAGACCAACAGTTAGTATTCAGTGGTAAGACCATCTGTTCTCAGCCATAAAAGGCAAGTGGCAGCCTTTCGTTCTTCATTATATCACTTTTTCTTCAGACTATTTAGGAACTGCTATCAGTCATTAGGATGAGCTCACAGAAATAAACTAAATTGTGATAAATAATTGACCAGCTGCCACATATTTGTTTAGTTGAACTAGGTGAGTATTAGTAAGTACAATACAGAGGATTTAATTGTGTTTTTCTAATTGGGCAAAATAATATATTTTCTCCAATTTATGCTGAATGGTGACAGTGTTTCCTGAGTATTTTTTTTTTGTATTGTCAGTCTTTTCTATACTAAATTGGTAAAAGGATTTAAAACAGATGGGCTTTAATTACCATAACTTAAAAAGGTGCAATATTTTAAAAATTGAACTTTTAATTAAAAAACAGTCAGTTTAATGAACATAAAGTTTTAGAAAGAAGTTACTGTTTCTTCTGTTAATATCCATAGAGAAATCATTTAGGATTATCAGAAAAGAATTGACTACTCACCTTGCAATGCATCATATGATACTTTTACTATATCCTTTGTAATATTGAAACTTAGATATTTTTATCTTTTCCCCATGTTTTCACTTCCCCCTGATATTCTTTTCCCTAAAATTCTCCTCCCTGATCTTCTTTTTCCTAACCTTCTCCTCTCTGATTTTCTCTTCCTTGATCTTTGCCTTCCTAAATTCTCCTCCCTATACTCATTTTCTCTGACTCACCCCTGTAAGAGCCTCCTGTTCCTGCTGATAGGGAGAATCACAGAATTTAGGACAGAAGTCACCTGTTTCTCCCATACTAGCAAAGCAATAAATCATCTTTTTTCTTTTGCTCGAAACTGTGTCAATATTAGATTGGCATCTGAAATAAGGACTGTGCTTTTGGCAATAAATTTGACACCCTAGATGGGACCTGAGAGCAGCCCTTGCTCCAGCTTTCTTGATCAGGCTTGACCTTCAATTGACTCCCACATCCATGATGAGAATACAAAGACTACTGGTAAGTTTCTTGAGAGCAGAGTGCTGATGAAATTTGTTGATGGTGTGAGTTTGCCTCAGACTGAACCAGAGGAGCTGTTCTGTGACTAGAGCGTGAGACTTAAGGGCTGTCCCAAGAGCTGTTGAAACATTTTTAGCTTTGGGGACCTCCTACCTTATTTCCCTGAACTGAAGAAGTTGCTCTATGAGCTGATTTACTTTGAAAAAAGGGAAAGTGAATATAAGAAATTGTGACACACTTTGCCATTTGGTCTTGGCCTCGGGTATTTGGTGTGCACACCAAGACACTTGATTTCATACACCCAATTCTTCTATGTGGGAACATCTGATTGCATCTTCTTGGGACATCTGTGACTCCAGTTGTGTGGGAGTCATGATTCAGTGAGACTTAAGAATCTAGAGATATGTACTTTCTTCTTATCTGTTCCAGGTTCTCATCTGTTTGTTGACCTTGGTCTGTGGAATTCTTTCTGATTTTCTGTTTATTTGTATATACTAATACAAATTGTATAGACACTTTTGAGATATGACTTATACTTCACTGGTTCTATGGGTTAGTCTCTTGGGAAAGATCTTCCCTGGTCAATTTAAAAGTTTCCATCTGTTGGTCATGGATTTGAGATTTCTCTAGTTGTTTCCCTCTGTTTCTTTTTTTGTACAATTTTGTAGTTGTAATTGATCTGGTGAAGCTAAAGTGAGTTGAAAATAGGGCCACCTTTAAGTCTATGACAATGTTTTTTACTGTAATAAACTGACTTTTAAAAAGCTTTCTGGATTGTCATATAATCTTGCAGCTGGAGTTGATCTGTCCAAGTTAAAGTAGATGAAAGAAATTTGTACATGCAGGTTTCTCTGTTTTAAAGGTTCCCATATGTTAGCCCTATTTCTGGTGATCCTCTCTTTTCTGTACATATAGGTACAAGTGCATCTAGAGAAAGATATTTTATTGTAACAAAATCTGGAATTTGATCCTATAGGGAAAAGCCGGTCTAAGAGAAAGAGTGTTTACTGTTAAAAAATATGTACTTTAAATGGCTTATCTGGATTATTACATGCTATGACATTGAAGTTGGTCTGCCAGAGTTAAAGTATATGAAAGAGATTCTTTATGTACAGGCATTTGTGCAGTTGCATGAAAGGGGTCTGAAGCATCAAGAATTAAGTTGAAGATGTCAAATTTCAGTTTGGCCCCAGGAATATGCATATCATCACATTGAAATCAAGCACACAAAACCTAAGTTGGTGGTGTTCCAGAAAATCTGCCTAGGCTGTAAAAAAATGGTCAAAGAGAACATGGCCTCTGCCTGCCTTCTAGCACCATTTCTCATGGAGGGTGGAGGTTGCTGTCCACAAAGAATGTGGCACTACATTCCAGAGCTCTCAGTTTCTGAACTGGTGACAGAAATTTCTCCCCTTTTAAGATCTAACAGAGGACCCCATTTTGCCAGGAAATATTAATTACTGGAGCAAAGCAATTCTTGCTATAACAGTTTCTCTTCCAACTACATGCCTGGAAAGAGTTACAGAATCAATAACTGTTTAGACAAACAACTGTTACTTAGTTTATAACAATAGACACCCTAAATATATGTGACATGGTATACATATGCATCTGAGAACTCTATCTCTCTAAGCCTTGTCTAAGTTTTCTGTAAAAATTTATAAAATAAAATTTTATATAAGCTTATTGGCAAGATACCAATAAGTGCTCTCTTTGATACATTGTATCTGACATAGAAAGGCCACATTCTCATATGAAGACCTGTCTTATATCTGCTTGTTTTGATGAAGTCAATTTTTGATCTTTAACATTGTTTTCCAAATGTACAAGAGATTTAAGGCTATCTTTTGATTTTTGTTAACCCATGCAGATCTGTGATTAGTGTCATCATACACTCTGTATTCTAAATTCTACTAGTTAAACTTAGTCAAATGTAAAAAGTCTTCTCTTCAGAGATCACTTTGCCATGTTGGTATTTTCCAAAGTACAATTAGGTGTAGCAAAAGACTCGCCTTTGTATGGAAATAACAAATTTGATTGATATTTATTGGTGCATTTGATGTTTTATACCTAAAGTAGCCTGTTGTTAATAAGTTATATGCCCGATTTTGTATGACTCTTCACACTGGAATTGGAATTTAAATGCATTTTTGGAAGGTGTTAAAGAGAGCCTAATGTTTAAAGGTGACTTTGTAAAATATGAAAGGATTCTGCCACTTTTTGTGCAAAAATAAATTTAAAAGCTGTCTTAGTCTATCTTTGATTTATGTTTACAGATGTAATGTTGTATTGTGTTAGTTTTGAAGAGAGTCTTATCTTAGTGGAGAAAAGACTCTACCTCCCACTTACTCCATGTTAGAATCTTTCCAAAATAGTCTAGATGTCAGCTTATTTAAAATTGTGTTCAAAAGATTGACTTTCTTGGTAAAGAGTATTTTTATCTCAGACAGGGAATAAAATATATACCTAAAGGTTCAAGAGTATAAAAGTCATTTTTCTTTTTTCATAGCCATCAAAAAAATGAAGTTTTTTTTTGCTCTGTTAATTTTATTTTGTATTTTCCATGTGATCTATAGAGTATAAAATGCTTACTTCCAGTAGTAATACTAACCCCAATTAAATTAAAGAGGTATCTATACAATTATATATACTGTAGTTATAACATTTTACTCTCTCTTTAAACAGGTGAAACTGTCTTGCTTGGTGTTTAAACTCAAAAACATGGTGAACAATGCAAAAAAGTGAAAGGGTCATGGAAAAAGCAGCCAGTATTTTGGCTTTTCAATCTAAAGTCATCCAGGATTCAAAGAATGACAGGACACCTCTCTGGGCCTTGCACCTCTGGTGAGTCACCTGATCTGCTGATAAGGGAGATTGAGAGAACCCTAGAGAATATGAAGCTAACCAGTACACATTTTACTAAGAGATGGGTCAATGGCAATGGAAATAACCCCCATGCATCCAAGAAAAATCACAAGTGGTCAGCCAGGCCTGAACCCATCCTGAAAGTTGGCATGACTTGACCAGGAAAACTAAAGAAGCCAGGATGATTGGCACCTTGTCCCCAAGAGTGATCTCTGAGGAATCTCAGCCGACATTTAAGAGTAGATAGCACAAAGGTCGGTTTTGACCAAATTTTTCTCAAATACTTGGCAGGAGAGTGAAGCCTGAGCACAGTCCTACATGGATATTTAAAAGGATAAGCAAAGGTTTTTAATATAACTTAAGAGGTACACTTGTGTGAGCCCTACCAAAAGTAAGAAAATAGGTTATCATGAAAATGTTCTTATGCAAGAGTGCCTAATAATAATGACAAGAGTTGCAAATTTCTCCTGAGTTAATTTCAGTCTGATTTAACAGACCTAAAATTCTTCCTAACCTGCTACATTGATCAGCTTGATCTAGTTTTCACTGATAAGTTTATGAGTTTCCGTCCACATGGTTTTCAGTGACTGAGTGAAATACTAATTTTTTGTGCTTATTATTTATAAAGAAATGATTTACTGCCCTCTTTATTGTGAACTTAGCACAAATCCTGCCTTATGTATGCCTTGTTCAGTCATATGCCATCTGCCACTGTGAACCTCTGGACTGCTCTGATGCTGATTGCTTTTAACTGTTCATGTCCCACTTGAAAGAGAACAAGGACTTTGGGATACTTCCCCTAATTTTACCTGCTTTCAGGAGAAACTACATTGGAGATTTTGCTGCCCACTTTCCATATAAATAGAAGCCAGAAATTCACAGTGGGTCAGTGTCACAGAGGATCACTTGATGCTTTGAGTATATCCCTTGTCACTTTAAAAATCATATATATTTTTCTTTTTCCTAACCATTTCCCTAACCTTCTCCTTAATCTTCTTTTCTCTAAACTTTCCCCTAATTTTAATTCTAAACTTCTCCTCCCTCATCTTCTTTTCCTTGATTTTCTCCTTCCTGAATTTATTTTCTCTCATCACTTCTATAAATACCCCCAGTTGCTGATTATGGGCAAAATCACAGTCATTGGAACAGGTGTCCTCGCAATTTCCCTTTTCTAGCAAGACAATATCCAATCTTTTTTCCTTTTCTGAAAATTATCCTCATTGTTTGATTGGCATCAGGGACAAGAACTGAACTTCTGGCAACAACCTCACTCCCACTGAAGCCATCACTAGTCTCATATTTTATTCAATAAGCAAATTAACAGCAACAAATTATGTGTACATAAGAGAGATTTTGAATAAGCTTCTGATTATTAGTTTTCACTACAATTTTAAATGGATATTTGAGGCAAATTTGCAATTTCTATCACAAAATGTAACCATAACACCTCTGTATATAAAAAGCAGAGAGAGAGTACTATTTTACAGTATTTCATGGTATTTCCTTCCATGATACATGCCCTAACCTACCCATCTTCTTAAAATTTGGAAGCAATAAACTACATGTAGGAAATAGTAATTTATTTGAGGAGGTTATTGTTTTTATTTTAGTCAGTTTATCCTCAGATACATAAGTTAGAAAAAAGGAATGAAAAGGGAGCATCTCAGATAAATAGGGAAGTCAGTAGAGGAGAGGTAGGGCATCAAGAAGGAGGAAGGGTGGAAAAGGAAAAGAACTGCACAATACAATTGAAAAAAACTGTATAAATTGTGAAGAAACCATTTTAAATTCCATAATTATGTATAGTTAAAATGCACCAATGAAAAAAATGTAATTAGATTAAAGTAAGAGCAGAAGAGTAGAGAAAGGGGAACAGGGCAAGGGAGGTAAAGAGTACAAGGGAAGTACTAGGGAATGAATTAAAGTGAAGAATAATACATGCATGGAGGAATATGTCACAATGAGAACCACTGCTAATGTAAAATTATAATGTAATCACATTACATAAAACTAAAATATTAAAATATTATTTATTTTGTGTAGTGCAATTCCAGATAATAATAGCAATACTGTTGCAGCCAGAAGACAGATTCATGATTATTAATATTTATAGGATACTACTATTTCAGATTTAGAGTTAAAATTTGAAGAAGTGTACTATGACACCTGTACTGCTCATTTTAGTATAAAGATTTATTGTAATACTTGTTTTTAGCACTTTTGAGGCAGATATTCGACCTTTACATCCATAACTGTTCACAATTTTTCTCTCCCAAACCCATAATAAAAATAATCATTTCAGAAATTCTAGTATATTGGGGTAGTCAAGAACAGAAGTCCTAAGATGAAAATGTGACTTCCATACATTTGGTACATAGGAATCACAATTTCCAAGTATTTTTGCAAGTGTGTAGGATTTCAGAACATAAGTAAGCTCAGAAATCTACTCTCTCCCTTCTCAGATTCTAGCACTTCTGCTTTAAGCTGTTTCATTTTGGCAAGTTAATCTCTCTATGGCTCCATTTGTTTATGCAAATAATACTTGAGAATTAAACTAAATAACATTGTAGACCTTTACACAATGGCACCTGGTTGGTTTTCAGTAAATATCAGCTATCATTTTTAGTTGAAAACATGATATCTAATTCAGAGACCTGAACAAAATGTAAATATAAAAAAATAGTTTCCAAAAGGAATTTTAGTTTTTCTTCTGTTACTGAGATTTCATCAAGAAGTAAGATTTTTATCCATCTCATTGTCATCTAAATATATGTCTCAGTTCCATCATGAGAATTAAAGCTGTCCATAAAATCAATTACCTGTATTAATGGCATGATGGAAATTCAGTAGAAATTTTCAAAAAGCAGATTTAGTGATGATTTTTCAAAAGGCAGCTACCATCGACATTCACAGAGATGAAAGATGATTTTGTTAACTGTATTCTTCCTGCTTTTGTATTTGCTTCCTTAGTTTAAACTCTGTTTTAGGCCATTGGTTTTCAGAATTTTGCCAGAAAATAGGAGGGAAAAGTTAATAAAATCATAAAAATTAAAATTTAAAATGATCTACACTTGTAAATATTAGAAAATCTTACAACCATGAAGCTGAACATGATATGATAAATTTTATTTATCATGGTAAGTGATATAAATTTATTTAAGCTGAAAATATTTTAGGACATCTACTTTAATATATATTTGTAAACAATTTAATATAACTTGGTAATTCCAACCACTTAAGACTTTAGAAAGAAAGCAAGTTGTAAATAATATATGAATTTTTATAACCACAATAAATTTAACTTAGGTGTTTGATCCAAATGTGTAACATAAAGAAGATGAAAATAGTTATGCTAAAAAATTAAAAACAAAACTTTTATAAACAGAAGCATGAGATTGAAATAGTTCCTCAAATATTTCAAAGGCCTTCTTGAGTCTCGGTATCCAACCATGTTACAAAATACTCTTCTAGTCACTGCAGATCAACACCAGAGACATTCTCTGGCCATGATTATTTGCAAATGTCCTAATATAACAAATCCAGGATTTCTTATAAAATTTGATAAATAAAATATGAATAAATTTGTTTGGTATTTATTTTTCTAGAAATAATAACTTAAATATGAAACAGAGATAAAACTAATGGATATGTGAACAGCAAGCCCTGTGGATGAAATGGGAGAAGGCAACATCAATTCTGTAACATTTTTTTGTCTTGGGCTAGCCCACAGTTAACTACATGGCCACTTCAAGGTATGAAGTGCTACTATTCCTGTATTTGCTTGACTTTACAACTGTAGTAATGTCTATAAAAAAAGGAAAGATTCAATAAAAATTGTTTTGCTATAATTTTTGAAACATTTTATTCTGATTTTGTTTCAAGACCTTTGAAACACACACCTAACAAAAATACTCATATACTTCTTTTTTCTCCAATAGAACTTAGGATTAAAATCCCTGAAATTCATGTGCCAATATTAGAAACACTTTAGTCACTTATTTTGTTTTCAGCAGTGATTTTAAAAGGTTTAAAGTACCAAACCAATTTGTCTGAAGGATAATTTTAGAAATATGGGTATCAAATAGAGTGGTAGAATCTCTAGGAATCTGCCTCCTCTGAATCCCTTTTCTAATGTATTGTTTGTTTTACACATTGAGGTTTAAGACCTCACAGTTTTTTTTTTTTTATCTTACTAAGGCAGACCTTCACTGAGGCAAATTTCATATTTTGATTAAGTTTGAATTAAGTTTATACTATCTGTATTTTTAGCTAAATGGTTTTTCATTTACAAATAAAATGAATATCACAAAATATTCAGTTTTCTAAATTGTCTCCAGTTTTGATTTGGTATCTATAAAATGTGTCAGTGGACATCAAATTTAGATTTTGGTTCATAATTAGTTTTTCAAATCATATTATTATATGAAACTGTGGAGAATGTATAAATAAAGAATATTCATATACTTAATCTGAATGTGTTTATTTGGGACTTTTCAGCTCACGGTGAGTATATCATTTCTCACACCTATAATTTTTGGCAGCTGTGCCCCAAATCAAATTCTTATTTTACTGTTAAAGAGTAAGTCTTCATCACACACTCTTCAGATTTTTATTTTCTTTGCTTCCCACCACCACCAAAAAACCTGGGCAAAGTACTGAAATCAGATAACTATAATCCAAACAGTATTCTTCTAATAAAGGAGAGGGTAGTCACACATTTATATAGCCCAATCAAATAACAAGTGTATCCTAAATGCTTTTATAATATTCCAGAAAAAATTTTCATTTCTTGCAGCAGTTCAGCCTTTCAATGCTATTGGAAAGTGATGTGATTCATTTTTACTTTCATTTACCCATGCTGCAGGGACAGTGTTCATGTGTCCTAGTGGGCTCCATCAATATCATTGGGCTGTCATGAAAAAGCCACAGATGGGGTGAAACTAAAATTTATTTGTGCCAATTCCAGAGTATTTATATCAAGATGTCTCCAGGAATGGTTTCCTTTGAGGCCCACACTTTGACATTTATATTGCCGTCTTTTGACTCTGTTTGCATGACATTTTTTTTTACTCCTTTGTATTCTTATTGCTGCTTTTTACAAGGAGAAAAATTAATTGGTTTAGGCTTTATACCAATTAACTGGATTAGCATTAACTATGACATTAAGAACCATATATTGAACTGGGGATATAAGTCAGCTGGTAGAGTATTTGCCTCACATGCACCAGGCCCTGGGTTCAATCTCCAGCACCACATAAAATAAAAATTAAAATAAAAAGGAACAATATATTTAAATGAAGTCACAATCTGAGGCACCAGGCATTTGGAACATCAATATGTGAGATTTGGAGTGAGGATATAATTGAGCTGATAATATATATAAGTGGACTACTGAAAACAGACTCCCAGGAAAGGGAATATTGAATAAAGCGATGTGAACATGCAACATTTTAATAGATACAGGCAGATAGCATCACAGATGGGCTGCTGAAATTTAATTGGCACAAGAAATCTCTGCCTGTAGCCGCTTCTCTCAGCCAGGATTCTCTTGGTTTTGACATTTAAAAAGTGATTTTTCTTGATTAATCTCTTGTTCATGAGGTAAATAAGATCACTTTGTTCCATTTTTTAAAATTTCCTGACTGAAAAACTGAGTTATTTCTCAGTTGATTTATGAGTCATATAGATTATTTTCTTCCCTCAGTCCTACTCAGAATTTGGGCCCAAAATTGTGCTTTCTTGCATAAGGTAGTCTTGAAACATTTGCTCTAATGTAGAACCTGGGTTGACCTGTTACTGAAGACTTTTCTTAACATGAAAGAAGGGCAAACAATAGTGTCTCAATTCAAATGGACCTCCTGGGATATTTTTGCTAGGCTCTTTCTTTGAAATGGAGAAGAAATATTTTTCTAGATAAGTATCTCCATCATCAGGAGTAAGCCAGACTTTGAGAATCTTAGAAGAAATTTCATACAGTTCTGTCCTGGGCAGTTGTTAGTCTGATAAATGATGCTGAGAAACCATTTGATACCTAGAAGCCTATGTTTTCTTAACTCTACAATTGGATTTGTTTTTAGAGGACTCATTTGGATCAAGGTTTTATGGAAGAATTGATATAAGTTGCTCCCACAACTGTCAAAACACCTTGAAGTTACTTTGTAGATAGTGCTTAACCATTTTCTGACATATCACCACTTCCTTTCTTCAAAATCTTATAATCTTTTCATCAGGGTCCTCATATCATCCACATGCGCAGACACAATATGCCAACTCTTTTTTGTCTCAAATCCAGATTCAATTTCTTTGATATTTTATGGTACTTCCAATAATTGTATGTTCCTCCGTGGCCTCCATTTGCTCTATGTCCTCAATTAAAAAAAAAAAAAATTCTTCCGCATGATTCTACAATGCATGTCCCACTTTGTATTTGAAACATAGAACTTGGTGGTCCTTTACATTCCTCTAGACCAGTCTGTTTTATATTTAATAAACCTTGATTTAACTTCCCACATATTTAACATCAACCTATATTTTGATATGTAAAGATATGTTGAGATAAATTTTAGCTGGTATTTGCCCTTGAGATAAACTGAATCAGGATTCCCTGGACTCTGGAATGGGAATCCCAATATGATACAGTTATATGAGAATGTTCTTTTTCTGTTGTGCTATGTAATACACAGGAGTGGATTTTATATACATATATCACATATCCTGCTTTTTTGAATTATTGTCACTTTCAAAGTCCAATGAGAATAAAAAATATTGCAAGAGTTTGTGATTGGTGTATCTATTTTGGTTTTGGAATCAGATACAGCTTATCCTGAGTCCCAGTGCACCTACTTATTAATTGTGGGAATACATTTACAGGAGAAACATACATTACATCTTGGCCAATAGGTCTAACCTCAAATTGCCAATTAAATTTGCATTTTATGTATTTAAAAAGCAGAATAAGAACTGAGAAAAATTGTAGGCTAAGTGTCCCTAACCCCTAGGCATCTTCATTTTTCTGCTGTATAATGTCTGCAATGTGAAAAACCTGTGGTCAGAATGAAGTGAGAAAGAATGATCTACTTTTGGACACTTCCTGGTTGAAAATTCCTGATCCCACTCAGGATATTTTTTCTTATAATTTTGGGCCTGAAGAGCAATATTATTAGGCCTAATATTATTAGGCCTCCCAACCACCTGTCAATCTGCACTACACCCACTTCTCCCATTACAGGAATTTCCAGCTTATGATGCAGTAATCTTCCTGCCTCCCACATTACATTCTAATATGTCATTGGTCCATCAGTCTGTAATAATTCTCCTCCGCAAATGGTTCCTCTCAGCCCGTGAAATTCCAATAACTGAGGAGAAACCCTGTGCCATCTTCTTTTTCTTCTTCCCTTTCCCCAGAGCTGATGTGAATTGTCCACATAAAATAAAAGTTCCTTGTGTGGGACCTGTGTTTGCGGAGCATTTTTCTGGGAGTTATCGACAAATCAAAACTGCCCCTAACATCTGGCCTAACATCTGGTGCTGAAAGACCCAGGATGGGTTTTTTCCGCTGACCAAACAAGCGGAATCCCATCCGATGGCTCCTGCACCCGCAGATTCAGGCTCACCTTCCATTTACCTGGATGCCCAGTTTTTTGCATACAACACCGGACTCCAAAATTGGTGAGTTCCCCTTAGGCAGGCCCCTGACCACTTAACACATCTCGGCCACCTGCGCTTCCCCCTCGCGGCCTTCTGCTGCTCACCTCACGGCTCCCTCTTGCTGCCCTGCCGCTTCGCCCTCGCGGCTCCCGCTGCTCTTCTACGAGATGTGGGGGTACCTCCTTGGTCCTCATAGTTGGTCTTAGTTGTTGGGTGGATGCCTGAATTTTATGGTGCTGAGATTCTTTCTCAGGGTTTGAAGTTCGCTCTCTTCTGCATTTCCCACTGCAACCCCCTCCTTATTTGAGAAGCGGACATCCCCACGGTTCCCTCCGCCAGCTTGCAGCTCTCATCACTCGCCTGTGCTTCTCTCTTGCGGCCTTCTGCATCTCGCTTGAAATCCTGGCCAGGTCTTCAAACTCTCTTGGCTGTTTGCCTGATTAAACATTGCTTTCAGGTGATGACCAAACCATTGTTCTAACCTCTCGTTGCCTGGCACTGTGGTTTTTGGGATGCCAAATCCACTAGCCAGGTGGGTCTCAGATTACCATGGGATTCGGGACATCCAGCCCAGCAAACTCGCCCCTGAGATGCTTATTAAATCATCTCAAACCCCTTCACCTCTTCCCTGAATCAGAGCTAAATTGTCCTTTATATAGTAAGTCAGAATGGTCTATTTATGACACCCTAAATTCTAACTTTATACTAGGTAAAATTATATGCCTAATTATACTAGTTATACTAGTTATACTAGTTATAATTAACTACATATGTGGGCAACCTGGTGAATGGAAAGGAACTTTTCCCCTTCTTGTTTTTCCTTTCTTTCTTGCTAAACCTCTCTTGGCTTCTCCCCCACCTTTTAACCCTTCTTTCCCTTCCGTGTTCACCTCATTCTGTTTCTCCTTCTGCTCCTCCATTCAGCCCACCAAGTCCCCCAATCATGCGGTCTCATACACACATTCTAGCTCCTTTACTGGAGGTGGCTGACATGGAGGGAGTAAAACCTGAACACATTTTCTAAGCTGATTCCTTATTTTCAAATATTTTCTTTCTTAGCTCTCCCTGAAGACTCAAGAAATTAAAAGGACCTAAGCATCAAGTCTCTGCTAGAACATATTAGCCCCTTTCAGATTCAGATCTCAGTCAAGGGTTACATTGAAATGTAAATGAAGAAAGGCTCGATGTGAGACCAGTTTCAAACCCAAGAAAAAAAAGTGTCCATTTTAAATTTCTCCTGCGCTACAACTCAGAATACTTTTCTCCCTTTCAACTTTTCTCTCCTTCTCATTTTCTCATGCTTTAATTAACCATTATCATTTTTCTTCTAGGACTTTATTTTTCTTAAACGCTGTATTTTTGAGCTCAAAATTTTGATCCTACAGACCTAGGTTAATGATTTTTGATCAGTTCTTTTTATTGAATTCGAGTTATTTTTGAACAGCCATTACATTGCAGTGGAGATAAATATTACAAGGCCTTTGCTTTTGTGTTAAATATAAGCACACATAAAAATTAAATTTTTAAAAATGGATCCAAATATTTTTAATTCAATGAGGTTCAATTTAAATTGGGTAAACTAATAAAAGTAAAATGTCCTTAAAATTAACTCACAAGTCTCTAAGTGGTCAAACTAATAAAATGTAAATATTCATAAAATGTCTAACATCAGTTTTTCTAGGAATTTTCTTCAAAAGGAAAGAGATGGCAAATACCAAATACTGTTGGTACACTTGTCTGATATCTTGGTTTTTCTACAATAAGATAAGGGAATTGGAGTCAACATGTATGGGATTACTCAAATGTGTTTGTTAGAGACATCTGATTAATTTATAAGGTTATTCCATGGAGTAACATACTTAAAAACATTATTCTTTGTATATTAAATGTGTTCATATTTTCCAGGTATACAAGCCTTTAAAGCTGAAAATTTATCAAGCTGCTGTTCTCCAAATTAAACTTGTCTGTAATGGTAAACCGATCATTTAATATTCTATTATAGGACCTGTCATCAATAGGGTATATAAAATGATATTTAAGAAAGAGTGTAATATGCAGTATCAAAAATTGAACTCAGCCAAAATTCAAGATAGCTATTGCACAAACTGAATGTTTTACTGTTGGTAATTCCATTTTGTATTTTCCTTGTAAACTCTTAATTGTTGCCTGATCAATATTTTGCAGAAGTACTGCTTCAAGAGTGAACACCATAAATTAACTTGGAATAGTAAGCCATCACCTATAGAACAGATAATGTAAACCCCGATTAGATAAAGGGGGTAAATAACTGTAAAGTTATAGACATTAAAGCTAAAGCCCAGTACTCTTACTTTATGACTGGTGAGACTGACTTGCTTGATGGTTAAGATCAAACTTAGAGATAGAGATTAAATACAGAGGTCAAGAAAAGTCCATATTTGGGTCGAGCCCTCAAAGTCAGCCTGAACCCAGGGAACCAGAGGACTTCTCCAAGGAGCTTTGCAACTCTGGGTCACACAACCTCCTGAGCAAGGGGATTGATGAGACTGCTAGAGACAAAGCTACTCAGTGCATCTGCTGCAGAGGAGGGTCATGGAAAAAGGGAGACATCCCTAACGGTTTCAAGGAAAGTCACGTCATCGAGAAAACCTTGCCTAACCAATAGCACTAATGGAGCTAAGAAGCTGCTCTTAAGTTCTCTATGAGTGACCCCTGTGGAAACTTAGCTGACTCTTTAACAGACAGGAACAGGTCACTTTGACCAGTTTGATCTTAAACACCTAGCAAATCAGTTAAAACCAAAGTATAGCCATTCTTGGGCATTTAAAAATAATAGTAACTATCAAGAGAAACTGCTAGAGTCAAAAGTTTTTAGTAAGTTTAAGGTCTACAGACACAGGTAGGCTTAATCTATGTTTGCTAAACAGAAGTATAGAGATCTCTACTAAATGTTATGTTCACATTCCTGATAACCTAGACAATGTTAAAGTTCCCAAATGAAGGCCTGTCCTCTCCAGCCTTTGCTAGGCCTTGTTATGGGTACAACTTCTCAGTTCTTCCACACGCTGGTGAGGAATTATTAACTTCTGTCACCTTTATGATATGCATTAGCATGTTCCAGATCCTGTAACATTTATATTGTGTCAATTTCATTTCAGTACTCATGTCTTTTTGTTCTTCTCTCATAGAAGCACACATCCCCAAATGCCTTTACATCCTGCTCTCCCACAATCAGACTTCTACAATGAACCCCTCAATTGACCCAATTTCTAAAAAGGAACCTCCAAATTGCTTGCCCCATGCTGTCCACTTCCAGGTTGAAGAAGTCAGATCGGTCATCACCTCTTTTCCCTACAGCAGTGAAGGAGTTCCTAGTATTAGAGGGGTAAATGAAGTCAGAATTGGGAACAGGCAGTTAGTGTAGAAATAGATCAGTCAAATCAAGAAAATGAAGTCCATGAAAATCATCTGCCTTTGGAAGCCTAGAAGGAGAATTAACTTTTTACAACTCACCGGCAAAACCAACCCCAGTCACCTAGGCAAGAAAGAGAGAGAAGGCTTCAAAAAGAACTGGAGAGCAATTTTTTTTACTTTTTATAAAAAAAGAAATGGGGGAATGTAAGGAATCTGGCCTCCCAACCACCCGTCAATCTGCGTTATGCCCACCTCTCCCGTTACAGGAACCCAGCCTCCCAACCCACCTGTCAATCTGCGCTGCGCCCGCCTCTCCCGTTACAGGAATTTCTGGCTTATGTTGCCATAATCTTCCTGCCTCCCACATTACGTTCTAATATGTCATTGGTCCATCAGTCAGTCTGTAATAATTCTCTTCCGCAATTGGTTCCTCCCAGCCCGCAAAATTCTGATAACTGAGGAGAAACCTTGTGCCATCTTCTTTTCCTTCTTCCCTTTCCCCGAGCGGATGTGAATTATCCGCATATAAAAGTTCTTCATGTGGGACCTGTGTCTGCGGAGCGTTTTTCTGGGAGTTATCGATGAAGAAAAACTGCCCCTAACATCTGGCATAACAAGGAAACTCTATCCCTCAATGCTAGTATTTAAATCGATAGACCAGGCCCTTTAAGTCCCTGACATCAGGGACCCATATCCCTCAAAACTTGCATGTGTCTATAATAAAATGAAGTTTGCTGGAAAGAGTCAAAATTGAGGGTGTAGTTCTAAAAGCACATGTTCTTCATTGGTAGTATTTTACAAATCAAATGAAGGTAATATTCTCAAAAGGTTTCATTATGCTATTTATGTCAATTCCAACTCTTTCTTTTTATGCTATCAATATGAGTATTAGAAATATTTAAATTAACTTTGCCCCTTAGGTATTGTTTTCATTGGATATTGTTGCCATAAGGGGTTGTTTCATTTAACGTTTAGTCTGTCTCCTAACAAGAACAGAGCAGAATATTTAAATAACATTTTATATTAATTACCATTATATTATTTTCATTCCTGAATAATATACTGGTGTATATAATCCATAAACTGAAATGGAAACATGCACCAGGTTAAATTCAAATGTTCTGCTGGTTGGACTAGATCCCACTTCTGGAAGAAAATACTGTCTTAAAATAGCAGCAGCATGAGGCTGTGGGGTGCAATTCCAAGACCCCGAAAGAAAAAAAGCTGCAACAAAGGACCTATTGTTCTTTCTTACTCATGTGCATTTGCTATTATTCACTGTCAATCACAGGGAAGGCTCCCTGGTCTCATACCCCAGAGGCATTGTCAGAAGGCCTGTCCACTCAGGAGCAGTTAGAACTGTCCAATCCTGTGTGCTAACAGGGAACTGGGGGTGGGCTTCTGCTGCCTTCTCCATTTCTCCTGAGACCTCCATATCGGCCATTCAGCTCTAGGCTTCACTTTCCTGCTTAGGATCCCCAGGTTGCTCTGCTGTGCAGGGGCTGGAGGTCCCTATGGAGAACGACTGCCTCCTGAACACCTGGAAATGATGAGTGGGCAGTGGCATGATGAGCCTGGGGAGGGAGGCTTTTGGAATGGCAGTACTGGCTGTGGCAGAAACCAGATCTGGCAAACCAGGACTTTCCACAGTCTCTGGAGTCTGCAGGTCTGAGCCCTCCTTTGGGGGCAGTGCATCCTCTGTCTTACTGACCATCCAGCTGGAGAACATGTCAGTGGCAGAGACCCCTCACTGCCTTCCTTATCCTTGCAGGACATTCTCAAATACTATCACACAGGTGTGTGTCTGTGACCCAGCATTTTCTCAGATGTTGGTGATTGACAGGGGGGCCCTGTCAATTTTATTTACAATTTTATTGTAATCAAATCTCCACATGCCTTTTTCCTGCAGGAGAGCAGCTGTGGTCTGTAAGGACCACATTTCCTCCTGAGCCAGCAAATTTTCATTTTTCTTTTCTTTTTACTTTTCCTTTTTCTTTCTTTTTTTTTTTTTGCGTGTGTTGCTGGAAGTTGATCCTCAGGATACTGTACTACTGAGATATAGCTCTAGTAATTTTTATTTTATTTTTTTAATTTTGAGACAGAGTCTAGCTTATTTGCTGAGATTGTCTTGATATGGTATGATTGGTCTAGACTTTTCTATTGCAATTAAGTATATGATTTTTACAAGCATATGGATTCATATGTGGATTTAGTTTATATTATGATTCCTTGTTGATTATTGTAGTAGTGTAGTTTCACAATGTACATGAATATCAGGTAATGAGAAGTACTCTTTTGCTCTTATAATTGAAAAATTTCCTGGCTAAAATTATATATAGTTTTGTGGATGAATTTTAGAAGTTTATAGTTTCTTATTTAATTAAAAGTAAAGCATGTTGATTTTTTTATTATTGCACTATAGTTATACATAATATTTGGGTTCATTTTGACATAATCATATAAGCATGGAATATAGTTTGCTCCACTTCATTACCCAGTAGTTTCTCTTCCCCTCTCCTCCAAACTTCTCTCTTCAATTTATTTATAGTTGTATACATCACTACTTTATAGATATACATAAAAGTACAATTTACTGTGATATATTCATATAGGCACATAGCAACTTTACTGGGTATATTATCGGTAAATTTGGGGGAAAATTATCTTCCTTGTAATGATGAGGTTTATCATCTACACATGGGATATGTAAGTGAGTATTTCATGTGCTTCCGATAATATTTATTTTCTCATAAGTTCTACATATTTTCTTTCTAAATATGTATACATGTGAAATATCACATGCATATTGCACACATATAAAACTTAATATGGTGTTTTATACTATTTCTTAAAGTGAATATACTATAACTAAAAATTTGGATCCTAGTAACCATTTTTCCAAGATAATTATTTATCTCTTTCAAAATTTACATTCACTTGAACCATGCCCCTGGGATTGTATGTTTGGTGTTTGGATGAGTACTGTTGTGTTCTTACCTGTTTTCACGGTCACATATGCTGCAATTTTAGGAAGTCTCTAAGAGTGAGCAACATATATCTTCAATAACAAAAGTCTCCACAAATAATAATAAACTCCTTGAGGTTATAAATATTCATGTGTTTTACATCATCATCAATATTATATTGTCTGTGATGGAATTTTATATTTCTCTAACTATTTTGAATATTCTTTTAGATTTTGAATTTTTTATGATGATTGAAGATTTAGATATAAATATCCCCTGTATTAATTGGCAGTTCAAGGCATTTTTCTGCATTTCTTTTGTGGTTTCTAGCTTCAAAGTTAAGAAAATATATCCCAAAGGGAAGATAGAATTGGATTTCAAGAAAATAAAAGGTTTTGCACTTAATTAGCAAAAAAGTTACATTTTTATTCCCCTGAATTTGTATTGTGGATATCTTGTATATTTTGTATTTGGAGCTTATTTCAAAGGAAATTCTAGGGTTTATCTTTTGAAATTCTAACAGGATATATAAGTAAGAAAAATCTCACTTCTCTATGGCTGCAGGAAAATGAATATATTTCCTCAACATCATTGTTAAGTAAATTGTTGAATGACACATTCACAAAAACATCCACTCCTTCCTTGAAGATTATTTTAAATGTTTTTGACAGTGAGTCATGCATTGTCTTTTCTGGATTTTGGGTTTTAATACAAAATCATATAGGAAAAGATTTGGCATTCCAAGAAATATGCATTATAATCTATTGTTTTCTAAATGATGTGTTGTAGAGATAGCAACAAATGGACATTTATTTTTAGAAATAATTCCATATATTTTCTTTAAAATCTATGAGCCTTTTAGATTTATTTCTCTTAGTCATACTCAGACTCTGGACATGCAATGTGCTTTTTGCACCCTTTAATCTACACACACTTACCTCATAAGGAATCTAGGTTGATAGCTCAGTTTTTTTTTTTTTTTTTTTTTTTTTTTTTGCGGTACTGGGGATTGAACTCAGGGCCTTGTGCTTGCAAGGCAAGCACTCTACCAGCTGAGCTATCTCCCCAGCCCTGATAGCTCACTTTTTAAAGAGTTACTTAACATAAAAGTAGAAAAAAATATTTGTGTTGTTCCTGGAATGTCTTCTCTATGTTCTTTCTTCAAAATGGAGTGAAAATATTTCCTCAGACACATCCTCTACAACAGGAGCAAATCAGCCATTGAGGAGCTTTGAAGATATTTTATATGATTCTGTCTCTGGGTAGTTCTCTGTGCAATTGAGTTGCCATTTAATATCCAGAAACCTGTGATTATTTGTCTCTATAATGGGAAAAAAATTTTAGAGAACACAGATGGAAAATGTTTTTCATGTAAGCTAGTAATACATGAATGTGCTATGGCCATGGCTGACAAACCACCTGGAAAACACTGCAGAAATTAATTGTTTAATCATTATCTGCCACTCACATAAATTTTCTTTTCAAAGTATGTAATAAAATTTTCACTGTAGGCATGAATATCATTTATATTCCCAACATAAAAAGTTGAATCTTCCTTGTCTGAATTGCAAATTCCAATTCACTGGTGGTTCAAGATGGTACAACTAATTGTGTTTTCTTGCACTGCTTTTACTTCATGTCCCCAATAAAAGGGTTGTCTGCTCCATGCCTCTATCAGCTATGTTTAGAAAATGACATAGAGACTTGTTTTTTTTTTTTTTTTTTTTTTTTTTTTTTGCTGATTTGTACAGGAGGGTTCAGATTACTTCTGACTGGTGTCATTCCTTGTTATAAACTGAACCAGGATTTCCCGGTCCTAGAAAGGAAGCCCCATAAAGAATCAGGTATTAAAAAAAAAAGTTTTGTTTACATGGAATATAAACATGTGCTTAATCTCTATATGCACAAAGGTACAGGCAATTATCTTGCCTGCTTTTCTTTTAGGTGAGTAATACAATTCTTTATCTGTATTTTTCTCAGTTTCAAAAATCTGGAGAGACACTATCCTGAATGAAAGCAGGGAGATTTAAGCAGAAAACTACCAGAGGTAGGTTTTCTCCCTCCAAATGCTGGCCACGGTCCATTCCAACCCAGATACAAGAAAGCAAGCAAAATATATTAAAATTACACACACACACACACACACACACACACACATTTAGAAATCCTGCTTTTATTTAATAAGTGCTACTAACCAAGTTCTAAAATAATAAGAAAAGCTGTATGAGTCGTAATGTAGTGGAGGTGTTTGGGCTTTTAAATTATACACAATTTTTTTTTTTTTTTGTACTGGGAATTGAACCCAGGGGCACTTAACCACTGAGACACATTCTGAGAACTTTTAAATTTGTATTTAGTGACAGGTTCTTGCTAAGTTGCTGAGGTTGGCTTTGAACTTGAAATCTACCTACCTGAGCCTTACAAGCTGATGGGATTATAGGGGTGTGCCACCATGCCTGGCAACAAAATTTATCTTGATTCCAAGTTCACTTGCTCATTTATGGCTTTCACCATAGGAAGAAAAATATCATAGACTGGCAGTTAGGTCTAAGGCCAAATTGCAAAATAAGGAGTTGATCTTTAATCGTGAATCCTCACTTGCCACTAAAGTCAGGCATATGTCAGCAGTAGGCTGTCATGTTTCTGCAGAATATTTTCAGCCACTATCTGAACTTCTATCTGAGCACATATATGCCAGCATTCCAGCACATTCGCAGATTGTGTGATGGATTGTGGAGAGAGAAGATCATCAGAATCACAACTCCATGTATTGTTTTCCTGCATGAGGAGAGTCGTGATCTGTAGTCTGTATATTTCTCAGTTCTTCTTTCTTCCAGAGCTCATTTTTCTGTTTTGGTGGGATGATGATACTGTGCTTTGAATCCAGAGGTCCTTTACCACTGAGCTACACCCATGGAACTTCTTAGTTTTAATTTGAAACAGATGCTGAGTGCCGGAGTCCAGCCCTAGCAGGAGTCCATGGGTTCCACACTGGTAAACGGGGCGAGGGGGAGACTGTGTCCATGATGGATGGAGAATGAAAGACACAGACTCTAGTTCTGGTGCAATCAATCCCACTTTATTCTGGGGAAGACTGGGTTTATATACATTTTTTTTCAGGCTATAATGGCAGTCTTGTGGTTAATATTAAAGAAGTTTTCAATGCATAGGCAGAAATTGTTTTTAACAAGGAACAGAAAATTATGAGAAAACAGTAACCTTACAGATTATCCTTACCTAATCACAATTGTTTTAAGAATATCTATGTCGATGAACTAATACAATATTTACTTCCTTAATATCTAAACTCTGTGTGACCTAAGACTATTCTTATTATTCTCGCAGTGAAAACAATAGGCAAGTAATCTCATGTGAGTATTTCTACTAGGTCCATCTGGTTAATATCTAAATTGCTGAGTTAAGGGGTACAGTAGGGCAGTGGTCCCAATTGTAATTGTGTACCAATGTTTATTATAGGGGTGACATATTTTTTGTAGGAAGGAAGGAATGTTATGAAACCTTATTCTCTTACCTCACCACCACACATGAACAAAACCATCATTAAAATTCAACCAGCCTGTTGGAGACAAAGGCAGATCTACAACTATTTTCTCCAGAGGCTTTCAGGGACTCATTGTACGGTTGCAAAATTATTTTTAATTTTGTTAGTGGTAAAGACCCATTGTTTTTCAGATTATAGGTAATATTTTCTGGAATTTTTGTTGTATTCCCTTCATCACCTTAAGCAATCCGTTCAGACAGAAATGAGTAATATATTATCAGAGAAAACACCATGCTTTGGAGCAAAACATCCGGCAATTCCTTTTAGGATAAGCCTTTGCAATCATCCTCCAGAGGATCTTTGTCAAGCACTGGATGGAATTCCAAATGCCCCCGCAGCTCCCCCTTTTTTATTTTGTAAAGTGAAGAGGTCTTCTTGAATTTTTTTTTTCTTGAGTAGTCTGAGGATTACTCGGAGGATGACTGGAAGACAAAGAATTAAAATTAAAATACATACTCCAATTAAGCCATATTGTAATATGGTATTTAGGAATGTACTATTAAGTATACTTGCTTTTATATTATGAAACATTTATGAGGCCAAATTATCTGCTGGAACAACCGAGAGATGAGCCTGACTCAACATTCTTATTTGTAGTTGTAAAGCATTGATATCTGGTGCTATATTAGTATTATTCCAAACTCCTCTAAGGTGAGTTTTAACTTGTTCCCAGTTAGTATTTTTATCAACCTTTAAAGGAGTAATACAAATCCATTTATAGTTAGCATGACATCTAGTCGTCATTCTAGTTTGAATATTTTGAATCTCATTTCCCATAAAGAGAATAGCTTCTTCAAGAGCATTAATTCTAGTTTCTAATTTTTTTATCAATTTGTTCTTGTGCTGCTAAAGACACAGAGACATTGTGAGATAAATCATTTACGTGTGAAGCAGTATGAATTTCCTGTACAAACGCTGTGGTCGAGAGAGCTAAGGAAGTGATTATACTGATTAAAGCTCTTATTCCTAGGATCAAAGCTGCAACAAATCTTTTTGGTCTTAAAAGTTCATTAACTGTTTTTAAAATTTCAACACCTGGGTCATCATACCAAGATTCTGTAAGATTTACTGGCAATATAACATAAATAGGCTGATGTACAATTAAAAACAACTTTAAATCTTTAGACATGGTTGAATTAATACAATCAGTAAGAACACAATCATGGCAATAAATGTTATAAGCTTCCTTATTTTTAGTGATATTGAAATTATTTATGGTAGACATAAGAATAGCATGAGGAGCATTTATACAAGCATGTACTGCAAAGTCATTAGGTTTACTTAACTTAGGTCTTTGTAGTAATACTATATTAGTAGCTGCTAATAGTTTATACAAGTCAGGAAAGTAAGAAAATTTATTATTTATAAGGTCACTCTGATAGATGGATGTTACCCATCCAGGAGTAAACCATCTATGAATAGGCTCATTGGTAAGAAAAGGGTTAAAATTAAAATGAAAGTTTTATTCTGTCTTATCTTTAACCACCGTTTATAATCAAAATCAGGAGAAGACACAGAATAATCTGTAATAGTAGTAGCAGAGCCTTGTGGCTTAAACTGTAGTGCAGTATGATGAAAACTACATTCAAACCATTTTGGAAAATCTGTTTCTAAATTGAGTAGATTCCAAGAGCTGTCTTTATGACTGTTAAAGTCGTCACACAGTTTAAAAGGAGGCGGTAAAGCCACTGAAATATTTGTATCATTATAATTAGCATATCCAAGTGAGGTTATCTCTAGGGACCATATATCTCTTTCATTGTCTTCTTCTCCTGGAGAATCAGTAATGTAAGTCCTATAACTTAAAGGGAGACATCCCAATGGCACATGTAGATTATCTGTACTAAAGCACATTGGTGTCTCTTCAGTAATTCCATGAAATGTAATTGTAAATGCTATTTTATGTGGTATTAAAGAATCTGAAACCCCTCCAAGTAGTTCAGGCTCATTAGTAAATACTTTAATATTAGATCTGCTCCAAGTAGTTGGATGCAGTAAGGGAGGATTTGGAAAATAGGTCCAGTAAGCTTTCCCTTCATTATCATAAGCATGAATAGGCAGTACCTGAGTCAAAATGAGAGCAATCAATGCAAAAAACAAAGCCTCTGGGGTTTTAGGTTTTCCAGAGCTGTTCACCATGTGTTCAGCAGCGGCAGTCAGGTGTTTCACTTGTCCCCATGTCAGCAGGTCTGTGTTGCGAGTTGCGGATGATTGTGCAAGACGCAACTGTCTCATCTTAAATACTAGCCATTTTTGTCTGTCTGATTGGGTTGGTAAGGGATCCAATACTCTTTTTTCTTTCTCCTTTGAATAGGGCTCATTGTAGTGATGTATCAATCTGTCTGGAATCCACAAAGGTGTTTCAGCATCCTGTGGAAATACACAAGCATAGCCTCGACGGGATGTCAGCAAGACATCAGGTCCTCTCCATTTACCAGATAATAAATCTTTCCATTTTACTAAACTTTGTTTTGACCTTTTACTTTCCCAATGTCTCATCATTGCAGTATTTCCCTCCTTGTCAGTATTTAGATGATTTAAAACAAATAAAGCATGTTGTAAAATATGATGTGGGGAAGAGTATTTAAGCTCTCCCTCCTTTAGCTTATTTATTTGTATTTTTAATCTTTGGTGGCTCCTTTCTACTATTGCTTGTCCTTGTGGGTTATAAGGAATTCCTGTAGAATGAGAAATATTAAACCTGGAACAGAAATCTTTAAATGGTTTTGATGTATAAGCAGGAGCATTATCAGTTTTTAATTTTTTAGGCATTCATAAAACAGAAAAACAAAGGAATAAATGTTGAATCACATCTTTGTAGGCTTCCCCAGTTCTGGCTGAGGCCACAGTAATATGAGAAAATGTATCAAATGTAACATGAGCATAAGACAATTTTCCAAATTCTGATATATGAGTTACATCCATTTGCCATAAGACATTAGGTAAAAGTCCTCGAGGATTAACTCCCATCTGTGGAGAAGGAATAAATTTAGGAAAAACATGACAATTTTTAACAATAGTTCTAGCTTCTTCTCTAGAAATATGAAATTGTTTTTGTAAGGCAGATGAATTTTGATGATGATTTTTGTGTGATATAATAGTTTATTCTATAGCTGTTAAAATACAATTTTTAGTTAAGTGATCAACATGGGTATTCCCCTGAGCAAGGGGACCAGGTAATCCGGAATGCCCCCGAATATGACCTATAAAGAAATGTGAAGTTCTGTTATGAATTAGATATTGAAGTTCTTGTAACCTATGTATAATTTTAGATGAAAAGGAGGGTGTTGCTGTTTCTATGGTTGGAAACAGTTTAACAATGTATAGTGAGTCTGTGTACAAGTTAAAGGGTTGAGCAACAGTTTTGAAAGCATAGATGACTGCTTCTAATTCAGTTTTTTGTGCAGAAGTTTCTTGTGTCCATTGAACTGTGGGTTGAGAATTAATTATTGTAACTGCTTTTCCATTTGATGACCCATCTGTACATATTAACATAGCATTGTTAATTGGAGTTGAGGAGCATCATTTAGGAAATATTATTTCTGTTTGAAGTAAAAAATGTATTAAAGGATTATTGGGCAAGTGGAAAGAAATTTTTCCTGTAAAATTTAGAAATGCAATAGCCCATTGATCATCAATTTGTAATAATTGGTCAACTTGTTCTCTTGTGTAAGGAATAATTATTTCATGCATTTCACAAGCAAATAATTCTTTACTTTTAAATCTGGCCTTTAATACCAAAGAAGCTACCATAGTAGGATAAGACATTATTATTTTTTTTCCTGATACTGGTAAGTGTATCCATTCAAGTGAATCATTTTGCCATAAACAACCTGTTGGAGTATGTTTCATTTTTAGCACAATAAAAACCCAAGGCAAGTTATAATTAACTTGTAAGTAATGTTTTTGAATTGCAGTTTCAACAACTTGCAAGGCTTGTTCTCCTTCTTTGGTTAAAACTCTACTTGAGTTAGGATCTGAATCACCCTTTAGTATTTCAAACAAAGGTTTTAAATCATTAGTTGAGAGTTTTAAATAAGGTCTAATCCAATTTATATCTCCCAATAATTTTTGAAAATCATTTAACATTAATAGTTTGTCTTTTCAAATTTGAAACTTTTGAGAGCTGACACAATCTGTTTTTATAGTTCTTCCTAGATAATTATAAGGAAGTTCCTGTTGAACTTTTTCAGGAGCCACTATGAGACCCCACCTCTGTAAATATTTAATCAAATCCTATAATATTATTTGTAAGAAATGGTTTTGAGAATGTGCAATCAATATATCATGCATATAGTGAATCATATAGCAATCTGAATACTTTTGTCTACAATTAATTAAGGCTTGATCTACAAATTTTTGACATAATGTAGGACTATTTTTTATTCCTTGAGGTAATACTTTCCATTGAAATCTTTGATAAGGCCTTTGTAAATTAGGCGATGGTAAGCTAAAAGCAAAACATCATCTATCTAGTTTAGTTAAAGGGATAGTAAAGCAACAATCTTGTAAATCAATGACTATAATATGATAGCCTTTAGGGACAGCCACAGGAGAAGGGAGGCCAGGATGAAGTGCCCCCATAGCCCCATAGTCTCCATTGTATTATTAACTGCTCTTAGATCCTGCAGTAAATTCCATTTTCCTGATTTTTTCTTTATAACAAATATTGGTGTATTCCATGGACTATTAGATGGCTCTATATGTCCTAACTGTAATTGTTCCTGTACTAATTTTGTGGCTGCTTTGAGTTTTTCTTTTGATAAGGTCACTGTTCCATCCATACTGGTTGGTTGTCCTTCCAGATAATTGGGTCAGCCTGCCTGGTAACAGAGGCCCCTATGAAAAATGTGTACTTTCCTCCTGTTCATCAGTTAAAGTAATATTAAGTTGTTCCATTAAATCTCTTCCCCATAATGAAAAGGGGAGAGAAGGAATAACATATGGTTGAAAAGTCCCAGTTTTCTCTTTGTCTCTCCAATGTAACATAACAGAGCTTTTTGCCACATTGGAGGCTAATCCTAGCCCCACCAAAGTAGAAGGGGATTTAGTAGTTGGCCAGCTAGGAGGCCAATCATGAGCTGAAATACAAGTTATGTCTGCTCCTGTGTCTAGTAGTCCTTTAAATCTTTTGCCATTTATTTCTATAGCTTTCATAGGTCTTTGTTCTGAAATTTTTTGTACCCAGGCTACAGTATTAGTTGATCCAAAACCCCCTTTCCTTTCTGGGGCTAGTACTTGATTTGGAAATTTAAGATAGGGTATTAACAATAACTGAGCAATTCTCTGTTGAGGAAAAATCTGTACTGTCTTATATGGGGGATAGACCATAATTTTTATTTCTCCTAAATAATCTGAATCTACTACACCAGGTATTACCTGAATCCATGCTTTTGCTATAGAACTTCTCCCTATTATTAGGCCCATATGTCCCGCAGGCAAAGGGTCAAATATGCCTGTTGGGATTAAAGTAACCTCTGATTCTGGAGTAATAATTAAATGCTGAGAAGAAGGCAGATCTAATTCTGCACTTCCTGGGGCTCCTCTGGCCAGGTCATTAATTGTTGTCCTACAAATGGATTGGGGGATCCCCAATTGTTTAGAGGGGCCTGGGGAAGGCCCCTCATCCCATTTTTTGAATAAGATTCATTGGCTTGAAATCCTGGATAATTTTGCCTTGACTGTTTTATAGGAGGCATGTTTGAACCTCCTTGTCCTAGTCCATTAAGCAAATGACTATCTTTATGAAATCTGGATCTACAATCATGAGCCCAATGAAATCCTTTTTGGCATTTAGGACAAATTGTTTTAGGAGGAGCTCCAGTTCCCCCAGCAGTATTCTGAGGGGCCACTGGAACAATTGGATTCTTAAGATTAAGACAATCCTTAACAAAATGCCCAAGTTGTCCACAAGAAAAACAATTACTTTGAGGCCTGCCAGAACAACCGAAAGGCCTAGAAGCATTAACATTTTGATTAATAACTTTAAGATACTGTGAATAAGTTTTTCCTTGTAAGGCAGCAGCCATAACCATTCCTTGAATATGAGCTGGGCTACTGTCCATACAGGTCTTAATATAATCTGAAAGAGAGCCAGTTCTTCTAATTGGTCTTAATAGAGCCTCGCAAGTAGGATTAGCATTTTCAAAAGTCAATTGCTTCAGTAATATTTTAGCCGCTTCTGAATTAGTAATGATTTTAGAAATATTTTCCTCTAATTTTGCTAAGAAGTCTTCATGGGGTTCCATGCTACCTTGTTTAATATTACTAAGAAAGGTTTTAGGAGCATCAGCAGAAGGCATTCGCCTCCATGTCAACTGAACAAATTTAGAAATTTCCTCTAAAACCTTTCTAGGAAGTTTAATTTGTTCTGTAGGAGTAAGCCAATCCCCTGTCCCTGTTAACTGTCCTAAGGTTATTCTATTTCTTCTTCTGTCTATCTGTGATTGTACAGAGGCTTTTGCTAATTCTTCATATTCTGTTTTCCAAAGTAAATATTGCCCTGATGTTAAACACGACTTTGCGGTTTGTTTCCAATCAAAAGACGTCAGCCACTGTGAGCTCACATTCTCCACTAGCTGCAGAG
The DNA here is from genome assembly GCF_902686445.1 of Sciurus carolinensis. Classification (NCBI taxonomy): domain Eukaryota; kingdom Metazoa; phylum Chordata; class Mammalia; order Rodentia; family Sciuridae; genus Sciurus; species Sciurus carolinensis. The sequence continues at coordinate 39,551 of NW_025920399.1, forward strand.
TATAAGGAGAAGTACGTCCTAAATCTTTTACAGCTGTTTTTAGTTCTTTTAATATTTTAAAAGAGAGAGGTTCCCAATGAGGCTCTCCTCCCTCATCTATAGCCCATACTATGGGGCAACAAATACTAACATCTCCCTGTTTTTGTGCCTCATGAACAGCACCTAGAAATCCTACCTTTTGGACTTTGCTTTTTATTTTATCTGGGGGTTTAGGAAGGGCCGGCACAACAGGAGCCACCAAAGGTGGATCCTCATTATGATATCTGAAAGCGGCTTCTTCCAAGTCCTCCTCATCAGACCGGGAGAGCTGATCAGGTAGACCTTTCTCCTTTTTCCCGTCTTCATGATCGTCTGATTCACTTTCACTTTCACTCGGAGTTTCCTCTGTATATTTTTTAACCGAGGCTGTCAGCAAAGGCTCCTTTTCTGACATTTCATCTGTTGATCTTACCCTTTTACTTAGTTGCTCACTTTTATGTGTAGGGTCTAAACAGTCCCTAAAAAGATTTCACAATGCAAAAGCATCCACGGGGACTCTTTCATTACCATATAATCTATGATGTGCATGCATAGCATCGCCTACCTTTTTCCAGGTTTTAACATCAAAAGTACTTTGTTCAGGAAACCAAGGGGCACATTCTTGCACAAAATGAAAAAATCTTTTTAATTGAACTGTTCCTACATGCGTTCCTCTTTTAGTTAATAAGTGCTTAGCAATATCAATAAATAATGCTCTTTCTTTGCTTTCACTACCTCCCATGTTAGCTGTTCTGTCTATTCCTGCCTATCCTTTCTCGGCCTTCTCTACCGAGGGGTCTGTGGCACCCCAGGCAGGATCCTAGCTGTCTCAAAAAGGAAAGAAATTAATAATAATAAATGGGGGGTTTACCAGTGTGCCCCACATTGGGTGCCACTTGCCAGGGTCCAGCCCTAGCAGGAGTCCATGGGTTCCACACTGGTAAACGGGGCAAGGGGAGACAGTGTTGGCGATGGATGGAGAATGAAAGACACAGACTCTAGTTCTGGTGCAATCAATCCCACTTTATTCTGGGGAAGGCTGGGTTTATATACATTTTTTCAGGCTATAATGGCAGTCTTGTGGTTAATATTAAAGAAGTTTTCAATGCATAGGCAGAAATTGTTTTTAACAAGGAACAGAAAATTATGAGAAAACAGTAACCTTACAGATTATTCTTACCTAATCACAATTGTTTTAACAATATTTAACTATGTCGATGAACTAATACAATATTTACTTCCTTAATATCTAAACTCTGTGTGACCTAAGACTATTCTTATTATTCTCGCAGTGAAAACAATAGACAAGTAATCTCATGTGAGTATTTCTACTAGGTCCATCTGGTTAATATCTAAATTGCTGAGTTAAGGGGTACAGTAGGGCAGTGGTCCCAATTGTAATTGTGTACCAATGTTTATTATAGGGGTGACATATTTTTTGTAGGAAGGAAGGAATGTTATGAAACCTTATTCTCTTACCTCACCACCACACATGAACAAAACCATCATTAAAATTCAACCAGCCTGTTGGAGACAAAGGCAGATCTACAACTATTTTCTCCAGAGGCTTTCAGGGACTCATTGTACGGTTGCAAAATTATTTTTAATTTTGTTAGTGGTAAAGACCCATTGTTTTTCAGATTGTAGGTAATATTTTCTGGAATTTTTGTTGTATTCCCTTCATCACCTTAAGCAATCCATTCAGACAGAAATGAGTAATATATTATCAGAGAAAACACCATGCTTCGGAGCAAAACATCCGGCAATTCCTTTTAGGATGAGCCTTTGCAATCATCCTCCAGAGGATCTTTGTCAAGCACTGGATGGAATTCTGGACGCCCCTGCAGCTGAGTCTGGCCTTAAACTTGTGACCAGACTCATAAAGTTGCTAGGATTACAGGTACGTGCCAAACTGGTTGAATCCTCCTGAATGTTCTAAATATATGGGAAGCAAAATGTGAAATCCAGAACACTGTCTCACAGCTTAAACCTTTATATGTGTATCAATAAAATCCTAAAATTTCAGCTCCCTGTTCATATTTTCAATGACAACTTCCCCTATCCTCAATATTATCAATTATTTTTCCCTATTATATTTCAAATGAGCACATTATTTTTAAAATTATTATTTTTTTTTATCAAGAACTGGATAGAACTTTCTATAGGATTTGTTTTCTGGCTGGGTGCAAAGACTGGGTCCAGAAACTCAGGTGGCTAAGTTTGTAATTCCAAGATCAACATCAGAAATTTAGGTTGAGCAGAGGCAACTTAGAAACACCTGTCTCAAATTTTTAAAACACAGACTGTGTATATAACTCATATTTACCATGCCTCTGTGCTAAATCCCCAGTACCATAGAAAAAAGACAAAAGCAAAGGCTTTTGTTGTTGTTATTATTTATGAGGAATTTGCACGATAGAAAAGTAGAGAAAAATCACTTGACTTTTGTAAAACTATGTGCTTGTATTCTCCTTTTGTCTCTCCAAGGCCAGATACCTTGTCAAAATATCTTTGTGTTGAAAGTTCCCCTGATGGAAATTATGTGAAAAAGTTCTTTTCTTTCTGATATTTTCCTGGTACTGTGTTTCAGAACTATCTGATATGAGGATCCCACAACTGGCATATGTAATGTCTCTTGAGAGTGTAGTGAATATCAGTACTTGGGCCTTATCTTGTTTGATAGCAGACTTAATTTAAGGAGTATAGATTTTCAGGGAAGTAGCTGAGTGCCCTAAAGCTGGAAGAAATCTCCTGGGGTACCCTTCATCTGAAATGTACTTCAGTTATTTCCTGACTTTGGCTACTGTGAATACTGTTACAGTGAAGATGAGAATGCAACCATTTATTTAATATACTGATTTCAAATACTTTGAAAATGCACCCAGAATTATTATTCTGTTAGCTTTTAAAGAACTTTCAACTTTCAAGACTTTTTAAAAATTGGTTTTACTAAATTCATTTCTAGCAGTTTAAAGTGTTTCTTTCTTCCATATCCATATAATTGGGGTACTTTTTATTCTTTCATTTTTTGATAGTATCCATTCTAATGGCTGCACTCAAGTCACAGAAACTCTTATAGTTGAATGGTGCACTATATTTATGATGCAAGTTTGGTAGAATCGAGGCTGTCTTACACTCATTGAAGAAGGTGGTGAGATCCTATTTTAGAAATAAAAAGGGATCTGTTCTTTTAACCCTTTTTCTTAGCTCCTTGTGGGGATTTTAGCTCATGTGTCGGGGTTTCTAGAGCCCCTGGCCTTAGACATGGTCAAGATGGCGCCTGACGCTGAGCCAAAAGCGGCCAGCTATACAGTAAACAACCAGCGAATTCCAATGATTGGCTAGTTAACGATGTGATTAGAGCATGCCCCCCCTCGTGTACCCATCCTGTGTCTGCAGCTGTCCGCGTTTATCTCGTGTACTCTCCCCTGATTGACTGAAGTGTATATAAGCCTGGTGGGTGGGAGAGTAGGGGGCAGAAGCTGAGGAAGAGGCAGAGGGGGAAACGGAACGAACGGAGCGGAAGAAGCTGCGGTGACGGCGGCGGCGATGGCGGCTGCGGCAGCAGCAGGAGCGGAGCTGGAAGGAGGGAGTACGCGGGAGTGGAAGGAGCTGGGAAAAGGGAAGCTGAGAGTGCGCAGAAGCTAGGGGTAAGAGAAGCGTAGGAAAGAAACTGTGCACAATAAACTTCCAAAGCTTCAGACGTTTACCGTGTCTCTCTCTGCGGGCAGAGGGGACGCGACAGCTGGTGCCGAAACCCGGGAGGATAAAAGGGACAAGGTAAGATATCTTAAAATCTTTTTAACAAGCTAAACCGGTTATAAAGAAGTCAAAAAAGGTAAACAGGTAAAGGAGAGGCGCCTCGACGTTCGCGGTATAGCGACTATCCGGATACGCGGAATGCGGTCCAGTTAAAGGGTATCAGGACACGCTATCAGCGGTCCTGGGGGCACGCGGAATGCGGTCCAATTAAAATAAAAATAAGGACACACGGAAGGTGGTCCGGTATCGGGACACGCCATTAGCGGTCCTGGCGCGTGGAACGCGGTCTAATTAAAGTGAAAGTAGAAACATGCTTGGAGCGGTCCAATTAGGTAGTACGTGAAAAGCCGCTATAAAAATTTTAATGCGCACTTGATAGTTTTCCCTTCAGTAATTTCGTTGCTCCTGGCAGCTAGGCCACTGTTATTGTAATTGCCAAAACTAAAGCTATTCAAATTAGTAACAATGGGGTCTGAATGCAGCAACCCCTCAGGGAACCATTAAAGAACAATGGGATGCCATTGAAAAAAAAAAAAAAAAAAAAAACAGCTAAAGTAAAGAAAAGCTGCTCAGTGTGCCACAAGGGGGATCTTCATGAACAGGGCTAATAGTAACAGAAAAGAACGCTTAAAGAGAATAAAGTGAGGAAAAATTGAGTGGTGGTGACCTAGAAAATAATTGCTCAAAAAAATCTAAGAACAAGGGAAAAAAGGGAACTAAGTCTAACATAAAGAACCCCCAAAAGGAATAACCAAGTGGTAGTGAAAACTTAAGAACAAGGGAAAAAGGTAGGAGAAACCTAAGCCTAATAAAAAGAGCTTCAAAATTTGTAGAACCTGCCTGTATTTGAGGAGCAAATGGAGATACCATCAACCATTAGAAAAACTTTAAAGAGGCAGTTAAGACTATGCAGAGCAGTGTTATTTGGAGAACAATGGCTAATTGGAGAGCTCAGCTGTTGAAACTGCTTGCAGAAACATAGTGGCAAGGTTTCCCGATAGAAATGTTAATAGGAGAAGACCAATACATTTCAATAGATGCACAAAATCAGCAGCAAGGAGATAATGCCCTAACAAAAGATAAGAGATAACTATAGTAAAATCTGTTACACCTTATGCCCCAGGGCTATGTCCAAGATGCAGAAGAGGAAGTCATTGGAATAGTGCCTGTCAGCCTATTAGAGATAGGGAGGATAATTTCCTAAGGTCGAATCCTGAACTTCAAAAAAACGGGAGACAGGGCCCTCCCCGGGGCCCGCAACAAATATACGGGGTAATTCAACAAGTTCCCCGACGGTGGTATCCTCCCACAGAGAAGGGGAGCGCAGGGCCACCTCAGGGAGTGCAGGATTGGACATCTGTGCCACCTCCAGGCTCATACTAACCCCAGATATGGGGGTGCAGATGATTGATACTGATTGGCATGAAAAAATCCCACAAAATAGTGTAGGACTATTACTAGGTAGAGGTTCCTCAACACTAAAAGGACTTATAGTACACCCAGGGGTTATTGATCCTGATTTCACTGGACAAATAAAAGCCTTGGTCTCTTCACCAAAAGGAATTACGGTCATCTCTCCAGGGGATTGCATTGCACAAATGCTTATATTGCCCAGTCAACATTCTTTGTGGCCCAGTGAAAATACAAATAAAAGACAAGGAGGTTTTGGATCAACAGGAACCACTTTAGTAAACCTTACTATGGATATGGAACAGAGGCCCCTCCTAAAATTAAAAGTGGGAAATATGGAATTTACAGGTTTATTAGATACAGGAGCAGACAAAAGTATTATCAGTGCAATGGTCTGGCCAAAGCACTGGCCATTGATCACAGCAGCTCAGAGCTTGAGAGGCTTAGGAGTAGCAGAGAGCCCCAATCAAAGTGCTTCCTCATTATCATGGAAAGATACAGAGGGACACACAGGAATATTTCAGCCATATGTCTGTAATGTTCCTATTAGCCTATGGGGACGAGACGTCCTGCAGCAAATGGATATGAAACTCACCACTGACCAGATTTACCAAGGGACTCCTGTAAGAAATATGTTACAAAATATGGATTATGATGATAAAAAAGGATTAGGAAGACATAGCCAAGGATCTACCCAACCACTGCCTTTACTTCCACCAAAAAATGATTCTCATGGATTGGGTTTTTCCTAGGGGCCACTGATAAACCATCAATCCCTATAATATGGAAAGATGATAAGCCTCGCTGGATTCCACAGTGGCCCCTAACAAAAGAAAAGCTAGAGGCAGCTCATAAGTTAGTACAAGAGCAGGTACAAGCAGGTCATTTACAACATTCTACCTCTCCTTGGAATACTCCAATATTCTTAACAAAGAAAAAATCAGGAAAATGGAGGTTATTACATAATTTAAGAGCCATAAATGAACAAATGTACCCTATGGGACCCATCCAATGTGGACTCCCTCTTGTTACTGCACTACCAAAAAATTGGCCTACTATTATTCTGGATTTAAAAGATTGCTTTTTCTCTATACCCTTGCACAAAAATGATTGTTGGAGATTTGCCTTTACTTTGCCCTCTCTTAATCACACTCAGCCTGACCAGAGATTCGAATGGACTGTGTTGCCTCAAGGTATGGCTAACAGTCCTACTATATGTCAAATATACGTAGATAAAGCGTTAACAACTACTAGACAAAAGTTTAAGAGATTGTTGATTTATCACTATATGGACGACATACTTATTTGCCATCCAGAAAAAGAAGTCTTGTTAGAAGCATTACAATTTATAACTTAAGCATTAGAAAAGAGAGGACTAACGATAGCCCCTGAAAAATTACAATTAGAGGAGATCCAAGAATATCTGGGTACAAGGCTCACTGCTACTACAGTCAGACCAATAAGGTTGACCATCAGGACAGATCAATTGAATACCTTGAACGATTTTCAGAAACTCTTAGGTGACATTAACTGGATCAGATCCTATTTAAAATTGTCCACAGGGGAATTAAAACCTTTATTCGATATATTAAAAGGTAATCCTGACTTGAATTCCCCTAGGAAACTTACTCCCGAAGCACGGATATCCTTGCAGCTAGTAGAGAATAGACTTCAGCAGTGTTACGTTGATCGTTGTGATCCTACTCAACCATTAAGTTTAATCATAATCTCGGAGAAACATACCCCTTTTGGCATAGTTTGGCAAGGAGGACCTTTGCAAAGTATAAATCTCCCTAACTCTCCGGCTAAAACATTGCAATCATATCCCCAAGCTATTGCCCAGGTAATATTCAAGGGAATAGAATCTTGCATTACTGTTTTTGGAATCCATCCGTCTATTATTATAACTCCTTATTCCACTCAGCAAATTAAATGGTTAATTAATAATGATGATGATTGGTCAGTATTATATTGTTCCACTTCAGCTCAGTTCGATAACCATTATCCCCAACATCCCTGGATTCAATTCTGTAAAAATACTCCCATAGTTTTTCCAAAAGTGACTAGTGTCCAGCCTCTTAAAGACTGTGTAACCATTTTTACTGATGGCTCCAAAAATGGAGTAGGTGCAGTACTTATCGGTAAACAACTTCATACCATAATAGTTCCACCCAACTCTGCACAGGTTACTGAACTTGCAGCTGTAATATTAGCCTTTAAATTAGCAGATAATCAGCCATTCAATCTTCTATCTGATAGCTTATATATCGTTAACGCTTTACAGGTTCTTGAAACGGTACCCCATATTTCTTCCATGTCCACGGTAGCTTCTTACTTTACTACGCTACAAAACCTTATCCTACAGCGTAAACATCTATTCTATGTAGGACATATTAGAGCTCATTCTAATTTACCAGGACCTTTGGCCAATGCTAATGACTTGGTAGATATGGCCACCAAATCAATTTTTGTTTTTTCCATGGAGGAACAGGCAAAACTCTTTCATGAAAAATTTCACGTAAATTCCACTACTTTGAGCAGAAAATTTCCTATATCTAAATGTATGGCTCGACAAATAGTAAAAAATTGTGAACATTGTGCTCCTTTAATCCCAGTACAATCCTTTGGAATTAACCCCAGGGGACTGTTACCTGGTCATATTTGGCAGATGGATGTAACCCATATTCCTGAATTTGGTACTGTTAAGTATGTACATGTGTCAGTAGACACTGCTTCAGGGGTCATTATGGCTTCCGCTCATTCTGGAGAAAAGGTAAAAGATGTCATTCAACATTGCCTACAAGCGTTTGCTGGCTGGGGCATACCTAAAGTTATTAAAACAGATAATGGTCCTGCTTATACTTCCAAAAGCTTCCGGTTGTTTTTACAAACATTTAACATCCAATTAGTCACTGGCATCCCCTATAATCCTCAGGGACAGGGCATTGTGGAAAGAGCACATCTTACTTTAAAAAATTGTCTAAATAAACAAAAAGGGGGAATAGGAGCCTCCTACAAGTCTCCTAAAGATAAACTTAACTTAGTTCTTTTCATTCTAAATTTCTTAACTCTGGATAGGGACGGCCATTCTGCAGCTGATTGACATTATAATCCCCATAATACTCCTCAAGTATGGGCAAAATGGAAAGATATCCTGACAGGTTGTTGGAAAGGACCGGATCCAGTCCTTCGTTGGGTCCGAGGGTCCGTTTGTATTTTCCCACAGGATCAACTGACTCCAGTCTGGATTCCAGAAAGGCTGGTCAGAGTTTTACAACATGCAAGTGATGCTGTTCCTCCTCGCGGTGACGAGCCTGAGCCTTCCTCCAATAACAGAAACTCAGACGGAAAGGCAAACCCGGAACCTATGGGCCATTGTTAGCCTGGCCATATTTTTCATTTCTGACTAACATATTTTTTATCCTTCCTTTTCTTGCTTTTCACCAATTTCTCTACAAGTCTGTCAATTCTACTGATGATTTTTCAGGTTGTGCTGTCTTTGGTGACAAGGATATTTCTAGCCTTTTTTTGCTTTAACAGGAGAAATTCTGCACTTTGCCGTTGGAATCATGCTACAAATCAGACCCAGAGTAGAGCAACTTGTTCTGCTGACCCTAGCTATGATATTGCTTTTCCTCCTACGTCAGCTTGTGTATTTCCTCCCTTTTATGTTTCTACCAACTAACATTTCTAATAATGCCTCTTGGCTGTTCACTAGCTGTGTGCTGTCTTTCACAATACTGGAATGGTTCTTTTGCCACCTGTGCAATTTGCACATTTCTATCTTCCTACCAGTCCTAGTTTCTGTTGCAGATGTAGAATTGCCAGTGCTATTATCAAGAAACAGAAGAGGCTTTGACATTGCAACAGCCATGATCACTGCCACCACAGTCCTTGCAGTAGCAGCATTGACACAACCACAACAACGATCATTCAGCCGAGAATGCAGTTGCAGCCTTTCAGACCATAGAGACTCTATCAGAGAATGGACTCTATAAGAACAAGTGGATACCTTGCAAGAACTTTTGGGACTGGGATGCGTTTATTCCCTGAGAGCTGTTTTGTGTTACCCGTATTGTAACTCCATTGGGACGTATATTGTTTCTGTATTTAATATGGCTATAAGGTTCTTCTTCTGTTTATAGATTTGTCAAACAGTGGGCAAGCTTAGGAGCTATGGTGGTACTCCTCTGCCTTGGCCTTCTTCTCTTCATTCGTTTTGGCATGCATCTGCAATCTAGCCAATAGAGAGATCAAATTATTTTTCATCAGGCCATGACCGCCCTAAAGGCCGACAGCCCCCCATTAGTATGGCTCTTGATGCTGGATCGGTAGTCAAGGACGGGTAATGAAGGAGGTGGCTGTGTACCGACCTAAGACAGGAGCTGCAGCATGCTCTGCAGGCTCTGATGAGGGGTAAGGACATATGCTGACCACTCAGCCTAAGACAGACACGGTCCCGAGCCTTAGTTTAATATTAAAGAAGGGGGATCTGTCGGGGTTTCTAGAGCCCCTGGCCTTAGACATGGTCAAGATGGCGCCTGACGCTGAGCCAAAAGCGGACAGCTATACAGTAAACAACCAGCGAATTCCAATGATTGGCTAGTTAACGATGTGATTAGAGCATGCCCCCCCTCGTGTACCCATCCTGTGTCTGCAGCTGTCCGCGTTTATCTCGTGTACTCTCCCCTGATTGACTGAAGTGTATATAAGCCTGGTGGGTGGGAGAGTAGGGGGCAGAAGCTGAGGAAGAGGCAGAGGGGGAAACAGAATGAACGGAGCCTCATGGAAATATTTACATACCAATATGGAATCTCTTCTTTGTGATAACTGAGATATGCACATGTGAGTTTGTCATTGCTCCCAAAACCTAGAGGTTTAGGATATAGTCCATTGTATGGAAAAAATTGAATTTCAGTCCAATTCCTTACAGTAAGAATTGCTTAGTCCTGGAGTTATTAGTGAGGTAAGCTGAGGGAGAGGGCTCACTTCCAATTGGGCTGCCACTCATGGACTGTATTTCCCTTGTTAACTCTTTGGTATTGAATTGAAAGAAGCTCCACTGTTAGCAACAGCCTTTTGCAGATTATGCTGACAAATGTCTTAGAAAAAATTGGGACCTTTGATTTTAACTCCTCTTCCATGGTCTCAGGAAATAAAACCCAGGACTCTTACTTTTTTTAGAAAACCGCTCCTTTTCTCTGATCTTTATACTCATGTATATCTACTCTCTTTCTTTTTGTGCACCAGTTAAATTAAAATTCAAACCACAGGAAATTTAGAATTAAATGTGCTATATTTATGTCTTCCTCTACTCAGAGGAACAGTGGATTTAAATATCCTGTTCCAGTCATAAGGGTCTTTGCCCAAGGAATGCTAACATACTAGTATAACCCAGTCTTTCCTACTCATCTGATGGTAGATTGTTTGTGCTTTATATGCCTCTAATTAATTTATAAGTTTAAGACAGATTCAAACCAGGAGTAAATATTGATTTGGCATATCTGTGAGTGGATCAAGATTCAGGAGGTTTATATTTTGCTATATTTTTATAATCATTCCTCTTATTATCTGCTCTCTGGTGGGTGGTGCTGGGGTATAATTCCAGTGTTGCACACATTCTGTACACAATCCCAACCAGTGGTCTGATTCTCTAGTTCTAATATCTATCTTTTGGTTGGATTGTATTATTCATTCACATTAAATAATTTTCTTGATATGATTGTATTTATATGGGCCTTTTTATTGCACTTAACAGTAAAAATAATATTTAGATATATATGGATTTACCTAATTTTCTCTATTGTGATTTCTTAGTCTTTATATTACTACAATATTATAATTGTATAACATACATTAGTATCAGGTAATGATAGCTGGTAATTTGCTTTTATATTTCTGAGAGTTCTTGGCTAATTATATATATGTAAAAACTTCCTGGAGAATTTTGGATGTTTCTGCATTGTTTCCTTTTTTAATTTCATCGAGGTATTATTATAGTTGACTTGGAGTAATGGTCTTCCTTAAGATAGTTTCACCATCTATACATAAGTTGAGCAGTCGGTTCTTTGATGTACTTCTGTGTATTTTTATTTTCTCATTCTGCACATTTTAAAATATTCTTACATATGAAATACAACATTCATGTGACAACTTTATAAAATATACATGGTGTTTTTTAATATTTGTCAAACTGAATATAACAAAAAAAGTGTCTAACTTCTAGAAACATTTTTTTTAAAACTTATTATTTATTTTTTTCCTAAATATACATCCCCTTTAACCATGCACCTGGGTTTCAACTCAGGAGGAATATGTTTCTGTCTTCATATGTCCAGGTGTTATAATTTCAGCCTCTGTTTCTGTTGGCTGAGTATCATGTATGTTTGATTAAAAAATATTCTGCACATGGATAATAGCAGTTTAAACTACATCTTCCCTTTATGAGAATGCCTTTCTTCCACATGTTTATCAATACTATTTAACTTTGTGTATATGATGTGATTTTATTTTACATTACCTAGTTTTTAAAGATTTTTTTTGTTTTTCATGATTATGGAACACTTATACATGGCCTATTTAAAGTGAATATTCAAGTCTCTTGCCTGCTTTTCTTTTTGCAGTCTGTAGTTTTCTTCTTATAAGTGTTTTATTATGTATGAGATAAAGGTCATTTGTCCTTGTACCATTTCATGGAATCATTTGATGAATGGAATTTTTATTTTAATATTATACAATTTATGAATTTAAAAATATTAATTGAAAATAAATAACTTTTTTGTTGTTCTTTTTCCCTTTTTGATATTGGGGATTGAAACTGGTGTTCCATTACTGAGCTATATCCTCAGCTCTTTTTTAAATTTTATTTTCAGACACATTTTGATAAGTTTCTTGGGTTGGTCATAGACTTGTGATCCTCCTGCCTTAGCCTCTAGAGTACTGGATATTTCAGTTGTGTAACACCATATGCATCCTATCTCACTTTTTATGTCAACTTCTGGAAGCTTCAAATTTTCTTTTATTGCTCACTTTTCATAATTCTTACATTTATTTTTAGTATGTGAAAATGGGTTATGTGGTATGAGTAAAGCATACAATAGCATTTTTACTATCATCATACAAATATCCCCATATCCTAGCATTTTTCTTTGGAAAGAATGCCATTTTTCCTCTTTCCTACACTACAATCTCTATGATTTGAAACTGTCTAAATAGCAAAAGACTTATTAAGAGTTTTGTCTTGAGTTCCACCATGTATTAATTTTATCATGTGGTCTACACTGATTGCTTTAACTTTTTAACATCAGTCTATTGTGGCATTATGGTGTATTGGTCAGTGGTATACTTGATGTACAACAGTGGAATGGATATATGAAAGGGCCTCACTTTGTAATAATCTGTCCCAACTAGATACTTGTCATTATACTCAGGTACTTGGAAAATTGCAGAATCATCTTACAATAAATTTCACAGAATATACTCACTTCAAATGAGACATCATTATATATATATACATATATATGCAATAACAGTATATAATTGATATAATTTTTACTTATTGAATTATTGAATTTACCATGGTCTCTCTGAGTTACTAAGTGATTCACTAAGTTATTGAGGCTGTCTTTGAACTCTTGATCCTCCTGTCTAATCCTCCTGAGTTGTTTGGAATACATGCTTACTGCACTACATCTGGCTCATTTGCTTTTTAAAAGCACCATCGTTGACTTTGGTTATTCTTTGTTATGTTTATTTTTAATATCTTCCAATTTTACTCTTTTGCTTAGGATTTTCTTTTCTCTACTTTTCTTTTATAAAATTTATTTGTTTCAAACTATTGAGATAGATAATTTGCTAATAAATTCCTAGTCATTTTATGGTTTGCTAATTTATTGTGATATGATTTGTACTCCCAGTCATTTGGGTTTGTTTTTGGTTTTCAACTTGACTTGGTATCTCTTTTGATTGGTCTTTACGTTAAGGTAGTTCTTCCCTTTACTGATCTACCTTGCTGTTTTCCATTTCCTTCACATGGAATATTTTGTTGAGAATGTTCTGCAGCACGGGTTTTCTATTTGTAAATTTTTAAAACTTTTGTTTATCATGGAATGATTTTTTTTCATCTTCAAATCTAAGGTTACTTTTTCTGGGTATAAGATTTTTTGTTTGCAACCACTTTCTTTAGAGCTTGACACATGGTGTTTCAGGCCCTTCTAACTATTAGAGTCTGGGCTGAGAAATTTTCTGATATCCATATTGGTTTCCCCCTAAATGTAATCTGATGCTTTTCTCTTGCAGCCTTAAAAATCCTATCTTTATTTTATATATGAGGCATAGTTATTATAATGTACCTTGGTGTGAATCTGCTGTAATTTTGTGCATTTGTTGTTCTATAACCCTCTTGCATTTGATTTTCCATTTCATTCATCATGTTTGGGGAATTTTTTAATATCAAGTCATTGAATAGGTTGTTCATTCCTTTGCTTTGTATGTTTGTGCCTTTCTCAGTCCCAATAATTCTTAAATTTGGTCTTTTCATGATGTCCCAGAGTTCTTGGAGGTTTTGTTCATGATTTCTTACCATCTTCTCTGTTTGGTCAACTTTATTTTCAAGATTAAATCTTTTTTCTTCATTATCTGAAGTTTTTTATTCCAAGTGATCTAGTCTGTTGGTGATGCTTTCCATTGAGTTTTTATTTAGTTTATTGTTTCCTTCCTTTCAAGGATTTCCATTTTTTTTTTTTGATAATCTCTACGTCTTTGTTGAAGTGATCTTTTCCTTCCTGCAGTTGCTCTTTCAACTGCTTATTGGAGTGATCATTCCATTGCCTGCATTTGCTCTTTTATTTCATCCTTTTCTTTATAAAATATTTTAATTATGTATATTCTGAAATCCTTTTCTACCATGCTGTCACTGGGTTCTCTGAATGTAGAATCCAGGTTTGTTTGGAACATTTTCTTTCCTTGTTTTTTCATGTTGTTCATGTGTCTTCCTCTCTAGCAGAACAGATCTTTGATGTTGCAGTTTCCCCCCTAAAGGCTTATAGTAACCCTATAGGTTTCCAAAACCTCTTCTTTAAGGAGGAGATCAATATTAGCAGCACCCAGTACACATAGTATGCAGCCCTAAATCAAATTGTTGAAGTTATTAACAATATTGTCATAATGAACAGAGAGGATGAGTTCAATTATTATGTACAGTATAACAGATAGATTTGCAATAAGGCCTGCAGTTTCTAATGGAGGATAGAGAGGATGGAAAGTGGTGTAGGATGTAACTGTAAATGGAATAAGAAAAGTGTATATAGAAGTTCTAGATTGTAGAATGTGTGAAAGTGTAATCAAAAGAAGTTGGCTGTGAGCATGACAAAAGTGAGAGAAAGACTGAGGAAACAGGTAAACAAAAGGAAAATAGAACAGGAAAAGTAAAGAAACAAAAACTTAAGTTTTTTCAAAAAGAAAAAAAAAAACCCTGCACTATAACAGTTAGGTATTATTCAAACTTCCCATTCTTTGGTAGCCTGCTGCATGAGAGGTACATGACAATGAGTTTCCAGTTTCCAGCAGGCTTCTCAGGATGGGATTTGTCCCACTTAAAGATGGAAGCTTCCACTTCTGAGATAATCCAAGATGACCACACTGGCTTGCAAGTATGTTGACAAATGGGGAGCTGCCACTCAGGGCATGGATGTGGTTGGCTGGGTGTCCTAGGGACAGGATGTGGTTGGTTGCGAAGGGGGCCTGGAGCACAGCATGGCCTGTGTAGTTCAGGGGTCCTAGAGATGGGATGTGGTCAGTTGGTCTGGGAGTCCTGGTGGCAGAGTGCATTCAATTGGGCTGAGTCATGTTGGAGATGGGGCTTTGTCAGTCCATCCACAGGTCCTACAGGTACTGGCTATTGTCTCAAAATTGTGGGAGCCATGTGTAATAAATCCTGTGGGTACTGTGGCAGTGAAATTCCAGGCAACAGCAGGCAACCAGTGTTCCCTTGGCGGTCTGCAGTTGGTCTGCAGGCTAACAGTAGACAATCACCTCTTCAACAGAGATTCTCTGGACAATCTAAGGCCTGATGTTTTGAAAGCCTCCTCCAGTCAATCCATGGTCTGCAGCCACTGTCAGATGAAATTCAGACTGATACTGAGAGTAATTCAATCATATAAAATATTGTGGCCTACATTTATAAGAAGACACAGTTGAGAGGCCCAAAATTTAAGGAAGAAGCCAAACTTTAAAATAGTGATGGAGAAGTTATCTAGCAGAAAAAATTTTCAGAAGTTTAGGTTTATTTCTCCCTGTTATCACTGAATATGTACTGCCCTAAGTTTATCATGTTTTAAAATTCTTTAAAATCTTCTGTGTGTCTACAGTGCTGTCCCAGTTCATTTAAATTAACCACCCAACTTCCGTTTGCTTGTAAGTGACAGCATGATCTAAAATATTTTCTATTATTTGTGGGTCTCCATGTGAAAATGTGCACATTTTTGGGAATTCTAGGTCAAGCCACTTTAATAAATTAATATCCTAAAGCAGTTTAATATTATTCATATATTTATTCATTAAAATTCACTTACATGTGCTCTTCATATATACATAGTTGTTATTGATTTTCTGCAAAATGAAAGTCAAGTTTCACAATAAATGCTCTTTTTTGGTATGTAGTAAGAGTTGCAGATTGTAGTTATATGAAAGTGTTTGTAAATAGTATATCTATGGTTGGTTAAATTTTTCTTTCTTTATTCTTTCCATTTACAGACTACATTTTATTTTGTACAAGAGGTTTCCTCACTTCACATAACACTGTTTTATTTTTGTCCATATTTTATGAATGTATGACAGTTTCCATTACTTCACAAACTAGGAAATTGTTGGAATTAAAATATGCATGATTCTTATTTCTATTGCCAATAAAATTTTATATGCTTTTACTTGTTTGTATAAATAGTATACCATTTTAAATGAATTTTATATTTTATCCAGATTGATTTTTTAACCTGTGTATGTACATAGTAATGCATTTTTTTATATGTGAATGTAATAGGGATAGGATCCAAGGGTACTCTAATAATGGGTTATATCCCCAACCCCTTTCTATTTATATTTGGAGAGAGGTTCTCACAAAGTTATTGAGGATGGCATTGAAATTATTACCTTCCTGCCTCAGAAGTACAATAGTAATTTTGGATTATATACATGCACTCTATATATAATTCATGAATTTGTTCTTATTTATAGGATGAGGACCATAGTATTTTAAAGGTACCTTTCAAACATTTTACAATTCTTTTTTATATGTTGTTTGAAATTTTAATTGTGATCAAAACCACAAAACAATACTTGTTCTCCCACTATATTTTGCATAGTGTTCAGCAATATTATTTAAATTATCAGAAAATATATCTATAGAATGCTTACACCTCAAAAATCAATAAATATATTTCCATGTAAACAAGTACTTATTTCTGTCTTCTCCTATCATTAATGGTATACTTATTTCTGTTCAGAAGGTTTTTTTGCATGTTTGTTTTTTTTTGTTTTTAGTTGTCTTATATATGTAGAGTTATCCCATGATTTTCTTTGGGGTAGTGACACATTTCTGTTAACATAATGTACTGAAAATTTATCGTAATTATAGATTTTGCAAAAATTTATTACTCTTTAACTTGAAAAATATTCTCTGGGCTGGGGAGATAGCTCAGTCGGTAAAGTGCTTGCCTTGCAAGCACAAGCCTGTTGGTTCGATTCCCAGCATCACACACACAAAAAAAATCTGTGGTTTCTATATTCCAAATTGCTCCATCCATTCATTTCAAGTGATATTTGGTTTGCTTCCTCATAATAGCTCTGTTGATTAATGCTGTAATAAAATTTTGTGTTCAAATGTCTTAATTTGTTGTATATGTGAGGCCTATTACACTCAGAATTCACTGTTTGTCTTTCTTAATTGATGCCACTCTTACCAATTAAATTTTAGTTTTTTAATGTTTTAAAATCATGAGACAACCTTCTCCCAATTTTGTTTCTATTTTGAATATTTTTTATATATCCATAACATTTTGAGATTCCATAAAATTTCTAGAATTAGTTTTTTCTGTCTCTGCACAAACTATCATTGGGAGTTTGAGAGCTTTTACATGGAGTCTCCAGATAACTTTGAGATGTACGAAGGTCTTTTAATTTAATCTTTCAATTATGGAAAAAGATTATGTTCAAGACTGTTCAATCAATTGCCACATATGTGTGGATTTTTTAACATATTTTCCACTTTTAATTTCTAACATTATTCTCTGATGATCAGAAAATAATTGGCATCATCTAAGTAATATTGTCATAGACTGTGCAAGGGTTTTATTGCCTCTCAAATTTGTTTTCATGTAAAATCTTCTAGACACATATATATATTTTCCTCTTTAAAATTTTGTCTATATTTCTTCTTAACATTCCCTACCCACTTAAAACTTGTTGAATATCCATTGTATTGTCATCCAAAATCTACCCATTATTTCCAGATTTCTGTGTCTTTGGAGACAGAAACCAGTTTTCACACAATCTTCATAGAAGCCAGAAATATTGGTGTATGTTTTATATTTCCCTTATTCTACTGAGAGTGAAAGCAGCTTATAGATTTTTTTTCCAATTGCACAATGCTATATAAGAAAGGAGGAAAAACTTTGGATGATAAAAGTAAGATACATTCCTTCCCTATACTATATTGCTCTCCATAGAAATATAGTCATCTTTGATATTGTGCTCTCTACAATAATTTGTGTAATTTTTATAACACATTTGTGACTGTACATTTTTATGTAACATGTTTCTGAAGTAATGATTACCTTGCATTACTAGTCTGCTACACTGCTGATGTCCTCACATTGCTAACTGTGCTATAATTTCCTGTTATATATACAAAATATATTCATCCCAGAATACTAAGTAATTTTCTTAAACTTTCATTTATTTCAGCAATGACTTCTCATAATACCAAGGAATTTTCACCAGACCAGGGCATAAGAAATATATTTCAAAAAGTGATTAATGGAAAATATGGAAAGTATGACCTTGACTATTTACAACACAGGACAATATGAAAACTTTAAGTGAGAGTGAGCAACAGAAATTATATTATCAAAAACCATGCCTCATTCACCAGCAAAGAATTCATACTGGAGAGAAGTTGTGCAAATGTAAAATATGTAGCAAAACTTTTAATGCAAAATCAGACCTAATTCACCATCAGAGAAATGATAATGGAAAGAAACCTGACAAATTTACAGAATGTGGCAAAGCTTTATATCGAAGATTATACCTTACTCAACACCAGAGAATTCACACTGGAGAGAAGACTATCTCTGTGAAGAATGTGGCAAAGCTTTCTATCAAAGATCATACCTTACTCAACACCAGAGAATTCATACTGGAGAGAAGCTCTACCAATGAAAAGAATGTGGCAAAGCTTTCTGTCAAAGATCACAACTTATTAAACACCAGATTAATCATACAGGAGAGAAACCCTTCAAATGTACAGCATGCAACAAAGCTTTTAATCTCAAATCACACCTTATTCGCCATCAGAGAATTCATACTGGAGAGAAGCCCTACAAATGTAAAGAATGTGGCAAAGCTTTCATTGCAAAATCAAACCTTATATGCCATCAAACAATTCATACAGGTGAGAAGCCTTACAAATGTACAGCATGCAACAAAGCCTTTAATGAAAAATCACACCTCAGTCACCACCAGAGAATTCATACTGGAGAAAAACCCTACAAATGTAAAGAATGTGGCAAAGCTTTCTATCGAAGAGCAAATCTTACTCAACACAAGAGAATTCATAATGGAGAGAAACCCTACCAATGTAAAGAATGTGGCAAAGCTTTTAATGTAAAATGAAACCTTATTTGACATCAGGGAATTCATACTGTTGAGAAGCCTTAGGAATGTTCAGATTGTTGCAAAACTTTTAATAAAAAATTATGACTAATTAACCACCAGGAAAATCATAGAAATGCAAAGAATATGACAAAGCTTTTAATGGAAAAGTATACATTCCTCACTAACAGAAAAATCATACTGAAAAGAAATCCTATAAATAAAAAGAATGTGACATTTATTTGTCAAAAATTATTTTAATTGTTTCCAATTAGTTATATGTGACAGTAGAATGCATTCAGAAAAATTGTACACAAAAGGAGTACAAATTCTTCCACAGGCTACAATTGTTGTAGACACAAAGGTAGTGTAATCACACATTTATTCAGGATAATGATGTCCAGATCATTTTACTGTCATTCCCCTCCTTACACTGATTCCTTTCCCCTCACTACCTTCTACACAATCCAGACTCTTCATTCCACATACCCCCCCCATTATGAATCACCATCTGCCTGTCAGAGAAAATGTGTGACCTTTAGTTTTTTGGGTTTCACTCATTTCACTTATTGTGGTAATCTCTAGATTCATGCATTTACTAGAAAATGGAATAACTTTCTTATTCTTTAAGTATGAATAGCATTCCATTGTCTGCCTATACTACATTTTCTTTATCCATGCATATGTTGAAGGCCTTCTAGGTTGGTTCCCTAGTTTAGTTATTATGAACTGAGCTGCTATAAACAATGATGTGGCTGAGTCACTGTAGCATGCTGGTTTTAAATCCTTTGTGTGTTTATATCAAGGAGTGGGATAACTGAGTCAAATGGTAGTTTCATCCTGTGTTTTCTCAGAAATCTCAATAAAATTTCCAGAATGGTTAAATCAATTTGTAGACCAAGCAGCAATGTATGAGTGTACTTTTTCCATATATCCTCAGCAAAACATACTTTTTATCATCGCCCACCGCCCGCGGAGGCAATGATCACATGTACACCATTCTTGGTCACAGGAACAAAAAGATCCTCTATTGAGGAAGTGTCTAGATTATTTAGAGAAAGTAAGCCTATCAGAGAGCAGTCTACCAGAAACGTCAGCCTACCAAGGAACAGTCTCCGGGCAGTTACAAGAATCGCCTCATATACAGCAGCGACTCAGAGTTACTTCCTGAAACTTGTTTATGAGTATGGCTTATTCTGGCAAGCTGCCAGGCACCATCTCAGAGATCAGGTGAGGGTGCGGATCTGGAGCCCTCAGAGCCCACCCCTGACAACTTTTATGTTTTATTTTTTTAAGTTTTCATTTTAATAGGAGTGGGATAAAATCATAAAGTGATTTTGAGCTGCATATCTCTAATTGCTAGAGATGATGAGTAATTTTTATTGTTAGTTTGTCATTTGTGTTTTTTCTTCTGTGAAGTGTTGGTTCAGTTCATTACCCCATTTATTGATTGAGTTTTTTTTTTTTTTTTTTTTGTGGTGTTGGAGATTGAACCCAGGGCCCTGTGCTTGCAAGGCAAGCACTCTACCATCTGGGCTACATCCCCAGCCCTGATCTGATTATTTTTGGTGTTGTTTTTTGAAATCTTTATATATTCTGTAGATTATCGCTTTATCTGAGGTGTATATGGTAGTTTCTTCAATTCCATAGGCACTCTCTTCATATTACAGATTGTTTTCTTTGCTGAGAAGATTTTTATTTTGAGTCCATGCCTTTTATGATTACTTGAATCTATTTCTTGTGCTTTTGGAGACTTGCTAAGGAGGTCAGTTTCTAAGTTGACTAGGTGGAGATTTGGTCCTACTTTTTTCTTCTATTATTAGAAGAATCTCTGTTTTAGTGCCTGTCTTTACTCACCTTTCCATTGAATTGTCCACAGGGTTAGAGATAGAGTTATGATTTCATTTCGCTACATATAAATTTCCATTTTTCCCAGCACCATTTGTTCAATAGGCTATCTTTTTTTCAATGTATGTTTTTGGTGCCTTAATTTAGTATGGGAAAACCCTATTTATTTGGTTTTGTCTCTGTACCATTGTACTACGTGTGTATTTTGGTGCCAATTCCATGCCATTTTTGTTTCCATTACTCTTTGGGTCTGCATTGTGATCCCTCCTTCTTTACTCTTCTTAGTATGTATCACTTTGGCTATTCTGGGTCTCCTGTTTTGCAAATAAATTTCAAAATTACTTTTTTCAGTTCTGTAAAGAATGTCATTGACAATTTAGTAGGAATCACATTAAATCTGTAACAGTCTTGGTAGTATGATAACTTTGACAATATTAATTCTGCCTATTCAAGAGTATAGGAGATCTTTCCATCTTCTAAGGATGTCCTCCATTTTCTTATGTAGGATTCTGCAGTTTCCATGGTAGAGGTCTATCCCCTCTTTCATTAGGTTGATCCCCATTTTTTTGAAGTTATTGTGAATGGACTAGTTTTAATAATTTCTCCTCCAGTTAATTCATCACTCATGTATAGAAATGCATTTGATTTATGGTATTGGTTTTATACCCTGCTATTTTTCTGAATTTCTTTATTAGGTGTAGAAATTTTCTGTTGGAGTTTTTGGGTCTTTTAAATGTAGAATTGTGATTTGGAAAATAATGATATGTTACATTATTATTTTCCTATTCATATCCCTTTAATTTCTTTCATTTTTCCATTTGCTCTGGCTAGAATTTCAAGGACTATGTCAAAATAAAGTGGTGAAAGAAGGCATTTGTGTCCTCTTCCAGTTTTTATGGGGAAAGCTTCATATTTTCTCTATTTAGAATGATGTTATCCTTTGACTTAGCATAGAAGACTTTCACAATTTTGAGCTATGTTCCTACTATCCCTTGTTCTTCTAGTGTTTTAAGCATGAGTTGATCTGCATTTTGTCAAATGTATTTTCTCCATCTATTGAGATGACCATATGATTCTCAACTTTAAGTCTATTGATGTGATTAATTATGTTTCTTGATTTCCATATGTTGAACTAACCTTGCATCTCTGGGAGGAACTCCATTGCATTGTGGAGCACCATCTTTTAAATGTGTTTTTGTATGTGATTTGACAGAATTTTTTAAAAGAATTTTTGGGTCTGGTTCATCAGGGATATTGATCTGAAGTTTTCACTCCTTCATGTGTCTTTGTCTTTTTTTTTTTGTATCAGCACAATACTCATAGAATGAGTTAGGAAGGGTTCTCTTCTTTTCTATGTAATGATATAATTTGAGGAGTATTGATGTTAATTCTTCTTTGAAGGCATTGTGGAACCCAGCTGAAAATTCATCTCTGGTATGTGGCTTTTCTTGGTTGGTAGAATTTTGATAATATCTTCAAATTTATTGTTTTTATTGGTTTGTTTACAGTGTGCATGCCCTCTTGATTTAATTTGGGTAGTTTATTTGTCTCTAGAAATTTGTCAAGGTCTTCATAATTTTCTATTTCATTGAAGTATGCATTTTCAAAATAATTTTATTTTCTTCTGTACTTCAGTAGTGTCCATCATGATATTTTCTTTACATCATAATTTTAATAATTTGGGTTTTCTCTTTCTTTCTCTTCAATGTGTAGCTCAGGATTTATCAATTTATCTTCTCAAAGAACCAACTTTTAATTTTCTGAATCTCTTTCAATTGTTTCTTTGATTCAATTTCATTAGTTTCAGCTCTGGTTTTAATTACTTTCTGTCTTCTACTACTTTTGGTGTTAATTTTTTTCTTTTTTTTCTAGTGATTTTAGATATCAAGTTAGGTCATTAATTTGTTGACCTTTAATTCTTTTAATGAGTGAGCTCAATGCAGTGATCTTTACTTTTAGGCCTGCCTTCATAGTGTCCCAGATATTTTGATATGTTTTTTAGGTGTTGTCACTTACCTCTAAGTACATTTTTATATTTTCTTCCTAATTTCTGTTGCGGTCCATTTGTTATTTAGGATCCAGGTGTTGGAGCAGCTTTTATTTTCATTTTATTATTGATTTTTAGTTTCATTCTGTAATGATCTGATAGAATGCAGGGTAGTATTTCTGTTTTTTTTTTTTTAACTGGATAATTGTTGCTTTGTTTTGTAACATATGGTCTGTCTTAGAAAAGAATCCATGGATGCTTTTGTGTATTTGATCAATGATGAATGAAATATTCCTTATATGTCCATTAGGTCTAAATTATTGATTGTATTATTTAATTCTATGTTTTTTTTTTACTTAAATTTTGTTTGGAGAATCTATCCAGGGGAAAGAAAGGTGTACTAAAGTAAGTGAGTATTATTGTTTTGTATTCTCCTTGATTCTTGAAGTTGAGAAGAGTTTGTATGTAGATGTTCCATTTTGTGGGGAATATATATTTAGGATTGTTATGTCTTCTTGATGTATGATTCCCTTAAGCAGTATGAAATGTCCTTCTTTATCCCTCTAAGTTTGGCTTGAAGTCCACTTGATTGGATATGAGAATGGAAAACCCAACTTGTTTATGAAGTCCATATATATGATGTGTTTTTTTTTTTTTTTCCCAAACCTTCACCTTCAGTCTGTGAGTGTCTTGGTTGAAAAATCAGTTGAAATCCAAATTGCCTTTTCCCTATATGTAATTTGCTTTGTTTCTCTCACAGATTTTAAAGTCTTATATTTATTCTCTGTATCAGTTATTCTTATAATTTGCTTTGGTGTTGGATCTGTTGTAATTGTTTACACTTTTGGTCCTGTAAGTCTCTTGTATTTGATTTCCCATATCATTCTTTAGATTTGGGAAATTGTCTATTATGTCATTGTAAAGACTGTTTATTCCTTAGCTTTTTATCTCCATGCCTTCATCTATTGTGATAAATCTTAAATTTGGTATTTTTATGTTATTCCATATTTCTCAAAAGTTCTGTTCATGATTTTTTCCATCTTTTCTGGGTGGTTGAATTTATTTTTAAGGGTATATATTTTGTCTTCTTTGTCTGAGATTCCAAATTCCAAGTGGTCTAGGCTGTTGGTGATGCTTTCTATTGAATTTGTAATTTGGTTTAATGATTCCTTCATTTCAAGGATTTGTGCTTGATATTTTTTTCACAATTTCTAATTGTTTAGTGAGGTGATCTTTCATTTCCTGTATTTTTCATTGATTTTACTCCTTTTTCTATACTTTACTTCATGGTCAGTTTGACTATATACAATCTAAACTCCTTCTCTATCATTTCTTCTAATGTGTTGTCAGTTGGTTAAGCAAATAGTGTCCAGCCTGCTAACTAAGTTGCCTGTCCTATGCTTTACACAGGATGCCCCTGTACATAGTGAAAGCCTCAGTGGCCAAGATTATTATAAGAATTTTATATTTTCTTAGACATTGTCAGGAGTAATGAGAAAGGTTGTCTCACACGCAGTGTTAGACCAGGTTGTGGTCACTGCTTGACAGTAGATGAATGGTTAAGATTGAGGTTTGCATCATTCACTGGTGCAGTTGAAGTAACTGAGGTCTTTAGTGTCTTCCCTTGGTGTCTGCAGTTAGCTGAAGCTGTGCTGCTGTTGAAGGTGTGTGTAAGGTCAGGAATTATTACTTTGCAAACTGAACAACCATAGAATGGTGGACTCTAAGAATGACTTTGTTCCATTTTAGTTGACAATGTTGTCTTTAATGGCAACAGTTTAATATTCTGTGTACCAATTTTTTATTTGAAATAAATGTCACTTCGTTTTACATGCCCAGATCTATTGACAATAAAGCATTTTTAAAGAAATATTAGCCTATAACATATCTTAAGTCAGTTGCTCATAATTGCATTTCACCAACTCTACAAAATTCTTTAATTAAAACTAGGATAATTAAAATAGAGTTTTAATGAACAATAAATTCTGAAGTTATCAATCCTGGAATGTTAGTTGAATCATATCTTTCTCTTTTCAAACTCTTAAATTTGTGTCCATGTAATGTTTTGAAATGGCAACAGTCATAAGCAAGAAGCATTTTAAGTGTTTTTATTATGTACTATAAAATAGTGCTTCTTTATTGCTGCCCTATCTACGTATACATGTTGCAATTCTGGGTCAATTGTACTAACTGTAATCCCTGGAGGCAAAGACATGGCTCAGAAACTTAACCACAGTGATTGCCCATATTGAGCAGTGAATATTTATCAGAAAAGTAGATAAATATTTCTTGAATTAATAAATAAACAAGATAGCACATGACATCTGGAAATGTGGTGTTGAATGAAGTACACTGGAATGAAACCTGAAAATAGTGACTTTGTGACCTTGGGCAAGTCAGATAACTATCCTCAACAAAGCTGAGATAATGGGATATCTCAGATGAAGGTAGTAGTAGCTGCCCTCCTAAGTTCATGGAGTTATGATTGCAAGTATTTATTTGTTGAATAAAATTGTAGATGGGAAAACATACTTTCACCTGTAAGTAAACATCATGTGGTGACATTATTATTTCCATGCCAATCTCTGCTGATTACACTCTAATTAGACACATAAATATACATTTATATTCAGTCACCTGTTTCTTATGTCCTTCAGAACTGTTTTTAAGTAGATTTTGCAAAATAAATTTTCAGGCTTTTCTAAGTGCTGCCTACCACTGCAGACTGTTAGGGATTGTGCTCCATCAGACCTCCCCTTCTCTTCTCCCACTGTGACAATGTTCTTGGGAAACTGAAGTCATTCTAATGTTGACTGGGTAATTAGGGAGGCATCACAATTGTGCATCTCATGTGCAGTTCATTACCTAGTCAAATATGAATGGATTTTATTAATTTCTTTTTGGAACTTCAGTGTCAGATACAGGTCATTTCATCATTTGTTCACTCACTCATTTAAGAAATAGCAAATTATGGTAATGTAATCTATGAAATTTAACTCTTAAAACTCCAAGTTCCCTAAATGGCATATGTGTTTTGATCCTGGGCAGGGACATGTTGTAACAGGGAGTTGGGAAGATTTTGCAAGGCTATATAGTTGAATTCAGACCTAGGCATGGTCCTTATGCACAACTTCTGATAATGCTCCAGGATGCCTGTCACATCTAAGGAAGAACTAAGGATCACTGGGATTCAGTCTGTACTGGCACTTAAAAGAGTGTTCATCATGATGATCTGATCATATCTCTTCTTATCCCAGGTGTTTGGGGAGAAATATTGGCCACCAAAGTTTTATTCTCATACATAAAGAATGTGAGGAGAGGCTATTCTCTTATCCCTGGAAAAGAAACCCAAGAGAAGAGCTATACTTGGAGCTCAAGGTTATGTGTATCTCATGCCAGGGCATTGGAATTCTTCATGGTCAGGTCTGCCAGAAGCTTATAGACTGGAAAAAAGAAATCATTTGAGCAAGGGCAGGGTCAAATGTGTTAAGGAGAAAAAGGCAGGCCACTAAAAGTTGAATGCAACAGCTGATGTATTTGGACACTCTTGTGCAGGATGGGTGGCCACTGAGGTAGAGTCCTTGGAAGTGGACGATGCACATTACTTTCTCAGAGTGAATGGAAGTGTGTGAGATCTGAACAAGTATGGAGAGAATACTGGGTTAGGGTGATGAAAGTGACTTTGAGACCCAGTGGTCCTCCTCAATCTTTTTCTGATTTTAGAAAATCCTAACTTAATATTTTGGGGATTTTATCTTTTACATGTGAAGTGAGTATACAGCCGTATTCTGACTGTCTAACGTGAACACATCTTATCTTTTAATTATTTTTTCCAGACTGCATTTTGACTCATTGTACACAAATGGGGAATATTTTTTGTTTCTATGGTTGTGCACGATGTAGATTCATACAATTCATGTCATCATACATGTACGTAGGGCAGTGATGTCTGTCTTATTCCACCATTTTTATAACCCCCTCCTCCCACTCTTTTCCATCTACATACTCTAAAGTTCCTCCATTCTTCTCTCACCCCATCCCCCCACCCCCATTTTATATCATCATTCACTTCTAAGGAAAAACATTTGGCCTTTAGTTTTTGGGATTGCCTTATTTCACTTAGCATGATATTCTCCAATTCCATTCATTTTTCTGCAAATGCCATAATATTCTTCTTTATGACTGAATGTTATTCCATTGTGTATCTCTTTGTTTGATGTTGTGCTGGTAAAGATGGGATGGGGTGGCAGTTCCTTAGGAGAATGGAAACTGGAAGCAGGGGTGGGAGACATGCAGCCAATTGGAATTATGTGGAGTCAAACACTTCTTACTCACCTGCAGGACCACTTTCATTCTTCATGACATACTCTGAAGGAAAACAGTTGAAGCCTTATCAAACAGATGTTGTGGATAACTGGATAGGGAAAGAAAATGACTAAATGAAGTAAAGCCAAATTATATGTTAAAGGTGGATCTTGGGATGAACCTGAGCTCTTGAATGGAAACTTTCTGGTCATTTTTGTGAGTGCTTGTGACATGGTTCATCTCCAATTTACACAAGTGTGGCAATGTGGCAGAAGGCACTTTGTGCCAGGTCTCTGGTGTTTTGATGCCATTTGCAGCCAGGGTCCAGTGCAGACTGTTAAGTTCTAGAAAGTTTCTTTTCTCCATTTGTGAAGTTCAGGGATCATGAGCTGGACTGCCCACCACATAGAACTTGTATATATGTGCATAATTATCAAATACTGGCACAAATCTGGGAGTCTTTCATGAATTACCAAATTTCTTATCTGTGAAATTATTTCTCATGAGGGCTCATGCTTTGCTGTAATCAGAATGACCAAAGCCTAGCTAGGTCTACTGGTTTGATTATTTGCTTCAATTATGGTCCCCAGTATCCAGCCTTTGTTCAGTGTGTAAGTCTCACCTCTGTACAAGTCTCTGCAGATTAAAAGATCAATAAAATGGAATCAGTCTTTAGGACTTGTGGTCTAGTGAGTGGGCTATTCATGTACTGTTTTTTTAGACAACAGCTTTATTGAGTTGTGATCTTCCCACCATGAAATTGACTTTTTTAGCACATCCACACTGTTGTGCATGTATACAACTGCCTATCATAAATTTTCTTTACTCTTAAAGAAAACCCTGTTCCAATTTGTAGTCATTCCCATTTATAATTCTTCTCTAGCTCCAGAAGCCATGAGGCTTTTTCTCAAGGATTTGTCCATTCTGAACACTTAATACAGAAGTAATATTCAGCACATGGTCTTTTCACACCATTCACAACCTTAAGTCAACTCTCTTTTTCTTTCCTCTTTCCTCTTGCCTTTTTCTGGTCATCATTTTACTTCACTGAGTCATTTCATTGGTCCATTTTCTGGTCTGAGATCTTTGGAGTAAAGAAAAGGCACTCCTTCCTTCAACAGGTATTTGTCAGATGCCTCCTTTATGTCACATTCCATGGGTTTCTGTTCTCACTAAATTCGCAGTCTGCTAAAGGTACAATGAGATACATGAGCAAAAAAACACACATGGATGTAATCAAATGATCAGAGAAGCACTGTCCAAAGATAAAATATTTATACCAAACTTTGAAAGAGGACTCAGTGATACAAAGAGATTGGGCTAAACATTGGGTAAATAATTTGGAGCCAAGTTTGACAGGAGTCAGATGAGTTCCAAGATTTGAAAGAAAGCCAGAATGGCTGCATTGCTATTAGTAGGTGTCCCAGGTGAGAGGAGCAGGGTCATGGTCACCTGGCTCTTTTTTGTGTGAAACAGGTTTGAATTCTTCCAGGTGGAGTGCTATGATCTGATTTGGTTTAAGAAAACCTGGCTGCTCTTTGAATAATAAAATGCAAGGGTCAAATTGGAAGAAAATACTTGGAAAGATTCTTCATATGTCCTATCCATTGGCACTGGCAGCCTTGGTTAAGACAGGATAGAAGAAATGAACCAGAGTGGACACATCAAAAAGCTATGCCAAAATGAGAATGGACAGGTATTAAAGATGGGTTGAGTGTAAAGTGGAGTCAGGTCCTAATTTGAGCTCTTTGGTATACATTTCTCTAAAGTTAAGAAATCTGGATTCAAATGACTTTGAGACATGTATGAAAACCCTAGGCAGAAAGATTAACTGGACATTTACATACATGCAGGTATTGAGCTCACAGGAAAGCTGGGACTGGATAAGCAGATGTGGGATTCATCAGTGTGGAGGAAGTACTTGAAACCATGTTAGTAGACAAACCCTTCTGGGAGAGATTCTAGAGAGAAGAGATGCAAACTCAAATAATCTACATTCATAAAAGAACAGAGATAAGATTTCACAAAAGTGCAGCTGAGAATATATCAGGGGAGCCTGGTGGCATACATTCAACAGGAAGCAGACTTTTCAGCTAATTCCAACTTTATTGAGGAGTCTTGAGTCAATAGGAGGTGAATTCTGTATAAAAGAAATGAGTAAGAAATCAGCAAACAAGAGGTAGAGTTTGGAGGTATGAGGAAGAAAAGTGAGAAGAGAGGAGGGAACTGGGAAGTCTGTCTTTATAGCATTCATTATCTTTGGGTAAAACCTGAACATAACAGACTCAGCTTCACAACCTGGTTGAGAAAACATCCAGCTCCACCCTCAGCAAAGTTATAAATTGAAAAGACCCCTGGGGAAAAATGTGCTGTAGACTGATTAGAATGGTAAAAATAGACAACCATTGAAGCACTAGTTCATGCTTCATCCAGATTGATTTTTCATGTTTTAATGCTTCGTTTTATTGCTTGCTGGTGGTATGGACTGTTTTACCTTGGAAGGTTATAAGTGAGGGGGTATCCTTAGAATTCTCTTAGCATTTGAGAGCATGAATCTTTCGTTCTTTATTCTAAACTTGCCCATTATTAGAAAAGACAAATTATGATGTCTGAGAGATAATTTATGTCCTCTGGTGATATACACAATGTTTATATTTTATAGTTTGGTGTCTATAACTTAATGCATGAATCAATTTTGAGAATGGCCTATGCTGAGTTATTTTGAAGTTTAGAAAATCACCTTTGTGAAGACTGTGCTCATGGTCTTTTTAACACCTATCCTTCAATCTTTGAAATTATTGAGAAACCATTATTGCCCAATTTAGTGATCTAATTTATCATTTACCTGTTCTCTGTATAATTTGGCATTGTCTCTGCAAATCTATCATGCCAAGTACATTGAACAACTAAGTCACTCTCAATACATTTATTAACTTTTTCTTAATTTTAAAATGGACAAATAAAGAGAAATCATAATCTTGTTTGAAGCTTCTGTATGTGGGTTAACCTTAATGAGTTAAACTTCAGTTACAATTAAGACTTTTTTTCTGTATAAATAAATGTGAAACAATACTCATGTTAATTAAATTTGAAGAGAAAGAGGCACTGGTACCCTGCCTTTGGCTTATCTTTGATGCTTTATTTTGGGTAGACTGTCTAGTTGTTTAGTGCTTGACCTTCACCTATTACACTCTTTTTGAATTTGAATAAATTGTAAATGCCCTGAGTAAAATTTAGTCACTTTTTTACATTGTGAAGAAGTAAATAATTGTGACAGCCATGGAATTTTTGATAGCATCTAGTGATTAAATTTTAAAAAATACTATTTCTGAATTGTTCATGGAAAATGTACCTGATTTAGTACAATTTTGTTATCTTATTAATCTTCTTAACATCTTTAGGAATATATAACTAGTAAGTATTCAAAAGAGTAAATGATCAAAATGATAGCTAAGAATGTGATCTTGGAAATCAGACTACATGGGTTTGAATCCTGTCTCTGACACATCACAGTATGTGTCCTTGGGCACATGACTCAGAATCTCAGGATAAAATCTTCTTCCATCTCTCTGAGGACATAAACCATACCTTTGACCGGTTTCTCCATACTGTATATGCTACCTCCATGTTATTAGATTGTTGCAGTATCATTTACTTTTATCAAAAAAGCTTGTTTTATTTAATATTGGCCACAAAGCATACAGATAGTGATTCAAAGGAGACACCAGGGCATAAAACATTAAAAATGGATAAATTCCAGTACTCTGTGGCAACACTGAAGCTACCTAGAAAAAATTACTGGTGGATGGTGGTAGTGTTCATGGTTTTACACATCCATTGGGGGTCTTAGAACATATCCCTGGAGATCAGGGGTTGGGGTTTCTATATTATTACTTCTTTGCATGTTTCCAACAAATGTAGGGACAATGGTGGAATTATTCTGTTGTTAGTACAAGTAACTCTAAGAAAGAAAAATTTCATTTTGTATATTTGATTTCCCTCATGCAATCTGGAAGTGTAAAAATTATTGCCTTAATCGTTTTGTGAACAAGAGTCCAAATTCTTAATAACAGTATGTAGAAAGAAACTATTAGTACTGAAATTCTGTGAGATGAGTTGTAGTTTATGCAGGTTTTAAAGATATTATCTGAGCCAGGCTTGGTGGCACACACCAGTAATCCCCGTGGCTCAGGAGGCAGAGGCAGAAGGATCACAAGTTCATAGAAAATTCCTGGTATGTTCCTTGGTTTGGAACTGAGAGTGAGAACCTTGCCTTATCTTTCCTTCCTTTCCTTGCCTTACACATTAACATTGAAAGTGAAGAAAAAATGTTTTGTCCTCTCTGTCCTCCACATGTGTCTCATGCTAACATGTTAAAGCTATGTAATCTACCTGTAAGTGTGTGTGACTACACAGATGCATATGTATGCATCAGAAAACAACTATACCCATTTGATTTCTCTTTGGACTTTCATAATTAGATGTGATAGTTTTAATTTGATAATTAAATAAATAATGTTGTTCACATATTTTAAAACCTATTTGAGTATGTAATTATTTGACCCTTTCTGTGTCTCAAGTAAAATAATACTGATTTTTAGTGTATGATTTGCAATGAAAATAAATTATCTCACATCTGAGAAATGAAAACACATGGTTTTGTCTCCAAGTGGAGTAGTTTCAGGTGGAAAATAAACAAGCTGAAACTTGTTTCATACATACCTTTACCCCTTTTAACATTTTTAACTAAAGAAAATGTTTAAGAAATAGGATTTATTCTTGGGACCTATCTTCTTTGTTTCCTGGTTTGTTGCTTTACTGTGAATCTTTTCTATTATAAATTTCTGCTGATATTGAAGGATTCATTTACCACCAAAAAGGATAAAAGGATGAAAGAAAGATTGTTTAGACCATATGTCTAGAGGTTATGTGTGTGAGTGCAGGGTAATGAGCTTAGTCTAGTTTGTCCTAGATGGTCTCAGTTTTTACAGTAAATTTTTTCTTAGTCCCTGGGCAAACCAATGTGGTTGGCCAACCTTCCTCTTTATAGCTCCTGGGAGTAAAAAACTTGCATTATTTTAATTGTATGTTTTCTTCACTACTGTTAAAGGTTCTATATCTTAAAGGAAGTAGGAGAAGTAAAAAAAATCTAAGATTAACTACCTATCCTACAAATGCTAGACAAGGCTGAAATATTTTTTTGAACAGAACTAAATTTATTTTCATAGCATTTCTCTTAGTAATGTATCATTGTCACTAATAAAAGAACTTGCTGTTGATTCCATTTATAGAACATTATTGAAATATGCAAATTGAAATTTACTGGGCATTAGTGAAGTAATGGAGTGTCAAAAGTGAGTGGACTATAGAAACACAGCTCAAAGTAGCCTTGTGGACATGAAAATTCTCTGCATTTACTCTGTCACAGCAGCCTTCTGATCAGGTGTCCAGTGTTGATTTTACAGGCTGTTAGAGCTTCAGGAATTTGTGCAAATGGGACACAGAATCTGTGAATTATTATTACTTAAAACTGTTTGTCTGTTTTTGAATCTCCAGTTATTCAAGATCTTAGAGAATGGGAATGGGAGGAGAAATATTATACCTTCTAACACTATTATAAAACATTTTATTCAAAAAAGACTAGATGGTTCCTAAAAGAGAACTCCTGTAGAAACTATTTGTAGCTGTTCTTGGGGGAAGGCAGTGTATTAAGAGTTTTAAGACCTTAGATCATTATTATGGTGACAACACAGTCACTGCTTAATTCCTGTTTCATGCTGTGCACTCCAAGTTCAGCATATCACTATTTCAAAACTGCAGATAAGTCTGAGTACTCCTTAGGGATGTAATGCAACTCCCTCAAACCCTAAAGTACAGTGAAGTAAACAGGAAGCCGTAGTCAGTACAGTCTGATGGTGCAGAACCTGGGCTTAGAGAACAAACCAGGGTTCACATCTCAGCTCCACCTCCTCTTGTTTATGTGATCTTTGGCAAATCAGTTATGGTTTTGGGCTTCATTTCTTACATGTACTATTGTCGCCACCTGAGGTACCAATTCCCGGATATTTGTTACTGCCTGCAGCAACAATTGCATGGGTATTTATAGGAGGTAGACTGGAAACAAACTACTTCTACTATCTTTCTTTAGTGGGCTGCTTTCTTGCTTGTTTGTTCCCTAGTTTATAGAGGAAGAAAGACTTTGCTTAGTTTTAGTTTTAGAAGAAGAGAGAGACTTCGAGAGGAGAGAGGCTTTGAGAGGAAGAAAAAGCTTTGCTTAAGAGAAAGAGAGAGGCTTTGCTTATAGAGGAAGTTTTAGAGAAAGAGAGGCTTGCTATGCTTCTCAGAGATCTATTTCTTCTTACTGTCGCTGCTTCTTCTGAGAGGTGCGTGTCCTGCATCCTGCAAACTAAAGGTGCATGCTAGGGGTATGTGCTAAAGGTGCGCTGCTTTTCTCTGCTTTCTGCTGCTTTCTGCTTACTGCTGTTCCTGCCTTCTGCCTGTGGCCCGCGTATATTCCCTCCAGGAGGCGGAGGGTAGGGTCATGCCACTTATGCAAAGATTAGGCGAGAAGCTAGATGTCTGAGTAGGCATGATTAGGAGCACTTGGGAACACCTGTGCACGTGATGTGTACATGAACTCACTTGGATACGGCCAATAATAAATCACCTGAGTGTGCATATGTTAACTAATCTCCTCACTGACAATGTGATCAGGTGCCATCTTGGCATAGTCCACATGGCACAGTCCCCAACATACTATGAGATCAGAGAAGTCAGTTTTGTCTCTATTATAGGGTTGTTATGAAGAATAAATGGGACATTTAAAGAATGTCATAAGTGCTCTGCAGATGCCAAAAATGCTGCTCTTATTACTGGAAGTATGTGTAGTAGTGGTGCACAGGAACCAAGAGATAGCTTTCATTTTGCTTTCAACAATTGATTTTTAGAAAGCCTCTTAGCCTTCCGTGACTTTGTCTCCTTCTACAGAATCTCAGTATGTCTGAGTAGATGACAGGTCAACAATCTTCCAGTTTCCAATTTCCTGGATAATGAGGTGAATATTTTAGAGTCAATAAAGGCATGAATGAAATCACAGGCTTAATTCTCCCAGGCCTCAATTTAAATTTTGCCTTTGCCTCAGTTCTGAGCCATATATTGCTCACTGCCCATTCTTAACTTGTTCCCTCTTCTTTCCTACAAGAATGGGGTTTTGTTCTGAGCAGCATGTGCAAATCACAATTACTATTACTTTTCTACTTCTTTTGTTACTACTACTGCTACTCTACTCAAACTACTGCCCAAATGGCAAATCTACATTGCCCCACCCTCTGCCTGTTTTGTGTTTCTCTAGTTAAAATTTTACTGGAGTACATCACTGATTGGTTTACATTTTGGCTGAGATTCTTCTTCAGTTCTATGGGCAGAGTTGAGCAGTTGTGGAAGAGACTACGGAGCCTGTAAAACCTACCTCTTTGTTATCTGGATCTTTGAAAAACATGTTTGCTGAACCCTCATCTAAGGAAATTATAATAGCTGTGCCCTTCAGCTTCTTGTTTTCCCTCCCACCTGTGAGGATTATATGGCCTGTGTTTCTCTCCTCCCTTTTCCTGTTGGGTTGTATTCAGTTGTTTATAGATGGTATTGGCATCAGATCTGCCATTTTGCTGCCACCATTGTTCTGCCACCCACCATCTTACAACCTAGACTGTTAGCTCACAAACTTCCTAGTCATTCATTGGTCATATGGTTATTACCCCACAAAATTCTACTACCTAAGAATAGCTCCCTGACCATTCTCTCTCTCACACCATTGTATGCAGACACTCTACCTCTCTGCTTAATAAAATCTCTTGTGTATGTTCCCACATCAGGAATGGTTTCTGGGTGCTTTCATTTGTGCCATGATTTGGATGTGCTCTTCTACTGCCAATTAGATGAGTGGAATCCCATCTGTTGCCCCAGACCCTCCGATGCTGGTCTCACTTCCATTCACCCTGACACTTGGTTGCATATTCACAACCAGCTTCAGATTGGTAAGTTTCCCATAGGTTGATTTAAACACTCCTCTCCTGAAGTGAGACATGACTGTTGGTCTAGTACCCTTGAGACAGTTGAAGAATACGGGTTCCACCTGCCATGACTTTTACAATTAGGGTTGGCCCCCTTAGTTGACCTTATCTGATGAATGGAGATTCCCTTTCTGGGTTGAGGCTCCTCTTTAATTTTTCTTTCAAAATTCCTGCCACCAGGTCTTTAACCCCCCTTGCCTTTTGCCTGGTACACACTGATGGGGGTAACAACTCCCATCATGTGTTGTCTTCTCATCTCCAGTCAACTAGTCTGTGACCTTGGGATACCTTAGACACTGACTTGGGATCTCCACCATGGGATCTGGGTCCTACATTCTGGCAGATTTACCACTGGGGTGTCTACAAGATAATCTTACACCTCTTCACCTGGCCTACAGCCACCAAAACTTTATTCAGTTGTTTAATGATATTTGGCCACAGTATCCTTCAGATAATCAATCAAAATTGTCACTTAATGGCATACAACTTCTGTGAGTCTTTGCTGTTCCTTGAAAGTTGAACACCTTCTTTTGGCTTCTTATCCCTTCATAATCCTTCCTCCTTCTCCAACTTTGACCCAGCTAATGATCCACCCCCATACTGGTCTCCTGCAGCAGAGGCCCCTCTGGCCTCTGCTTCTCTGTCTCCTTTGCTCCACTCTGTTTTGACTTCTACTCTCTCTACCCAGTCCTCCTGCCACAAGGTCTCAAACACATGTTCTACCTCCCATGTGGGAGGTTGCTGGTGTGGAGGGAGGGTTCAGAGTCCATATTCCTTTCTCCCTCTCTGATCTTTCTCAGATAGAGAAGTGGCTAGGCTCCTTCACCTCCAAACCCTGCAACCTTCATTAAGAAATTTCAGTATCTTACCTAGTCTTATGATGTTAGATCTAAAAGATGCCTTTTTCTGTACACCCTAGACTCTCAATCACAATTTCTGTTTACCTTTAAGGTACCAGATGGTGGATCTCAATTAGCCTAGAAAATGTTGCCTCAAAAATTTGGCAATAGCTCTCACCTGTTCAGCCAAATCCAAGCTAAGAACTTAACAAGGATTAAATATCCCTAGGCACCAATTTCCTTTGCAATGGATTGTTAGCTAGCAGTCTCAGCAAGGGACCAACCTGAGACTGAAGAAAAAAGTGTCCATTTAAAACTTCTGGACTGAAATACAGGAAAATGGTTTTTAGACTCTCTTTTTCTTTCCCTCTCCTCCCCCTTCTGCCTGTCTTATTATCACTCTCTCATACTATAATTAATGGCCATTAACATTTTTTCTTCTAGGATTCTTGTTTATCTTAAATGGTATATTTTTTGAGCTCACAATTTTGATCTTACATACCTAGGTTAAAATTTTTCTGATCAGTTCCATTTTTTAAGGATGGATTTTCTTTTTTTTAATTTTCATTGTAAACAAATGGGATACATGTTGTTTCTCTGTACATGGAGTAAAGACATACCACTTGTGTAATCACACACTTAACATAGGGTAATACTGTTTCATTCATTCAGTTATTTTTTTCTTCCCCCCTCTCACCCCCATTATTTCATCATCCACTTACCAGCAAGATTATTCATCCTTTGTTTTTTTGAGATTGGCTTATCTCACTTACCATGATATTCTCCAATTTCATCCATTTGCCTGCAAATGCCATAATTTTATTATTCTTTATGGTTGAGTAATATTCCATTGTATGTATGTATATATATATATATATATATATATATATATATATATATATATATATATCACAGTTTCTTTATCCCTTCATCAATTGAAGGACATCTAGTTGGTTCCACAATCTGGCTATTGGGAATTGAGCAGCTCTGAAAATTGATGTAGTTGCATCTCTGTAGAATGCAGATTTTAAGACCTTTGGGTATAGACCAAGGAGTGGGATAGCTGGGTCAAATGGTGGTTCCATTGCAAGCATTCTGAGGCATTACCACACTACTTTCCAGAGTGGGTGCACTAATTTGCAAACCCATCAGCAATATATGAGTGTACCTTTTTCCCACATTCTCGCCAGCACCTATTGCTGCTTGCATTCTTGATAATCACCATTCTAATTGGGGTAAATGGAATCTTAGGGTAGTTTTGATTTGCATTTGTCTGATTACTAGGAATGTTGAACATTTTTTCATATATAAGTTGATTGCTTGTAGAGCTTCTTCTGTGAAGTGTGTGTTCATTTTCTTAGCCCGTCTGTTGATTGGATTATTTGTAAACTTGGTGTAGAGTTTTTTGAGTTTTTTATATATTCTGGAAATTAGTGCTCTATCTGAAGTATGAGTGGCAAAGATATTCTCCCACCTGTAGCCTCTCTCTTCACATTGCTGAGAGTTTCCTTGACTGAGAGAAAGCTATTGAGTTTGAATCTATGCCAGTTGTTGATATTGCTTTTATTTCTTCTGCTATGGGAGTTCTGTTAAGAAAGTCTGATCCTAGGCCGACATGTTGAAGATTTGGACCTACTTTTTCTTCTATAAGATACAGGATCTCTTGTCTGATTCCTAGGTCCTTGATCCATTTTGAGTTGAGTTTTGTGCAGGGTGAGAAATACGTGTTTAGTTTCATTCTGTTGCATATGGATTTCCAGTTTTCCCAGCACCATTTCTTGAACAGGCTATCTTTTCTCCATTGCATATTTTTGGCACCTTAGTCTAGTATGAGAAAATTGTATTTATTTGGGTTTGTGTCCATGTCCTCTATTCTGTGCCATTGATCTACCTGTCTATTTTGGTACCACTACCATGCCATTTTTGTTACTATTGGTTTGTAGTATAGTTGAAGTTCTGGTGTTGCAATACCCCCTGCTTCACTCTTCCTATTAAGGATTGCTTTAGCTACTCTGGGTTTCTTATTCTTCCAGATGAAATTCATAATTGTTTGCTGTATTTCTGTAAGGTACATCATTGGAATTTTAATTGGAATTGCATTGAATCTCTATAGCACTTTTAGTAGTATGGCCATTTTGACAATATTAATTCTGCCTATCCAAGAACATGGGAGATCTTTCCATCTTCTAAGATATTCTTTAATTTCTTTCTTTAGTGTACTGTAGTTCTCATTGTAGAGGTGTTTCACCTCTTTTGTGAGATAGATTCTCAAGTATTTTACTTTTTTTTGAGGCTATTGTGAATTGGGTAGTTTTCCTAACTTCTCTTTCTGAAGGTTCATCATATATGTATAAAAATGCATTACATTTACGAGCATTGCTCTTATATCCTGCTACTTTACTGAATTCACTTATGATTTCTAAAAGTTTTCTCTTGGAATTTCCTGGTTCCTCTAAGTATATAATCATGTCATCAGCAAATAGAGATAATTTGAGTTCTTCTTTTCGTATTCGTATCCCTTTAATTTCTTTGGCCTCTCTAATTGCTCTAACTAGAGTTTCAAGGACAATGTTGAATAGAAATGGAGAAAGAGGGCAACCCTGACTTGTTCCAGGTGTTAGGGGGATTGCTTTCAGTTTTACAACATTCAGAATGAAATTAGCCATGGATTTAGCATAGATGGCCTTTACAATGTGAAGGAATGTTCCCACTATCCTTATTTTTTCAAGAATTTTGAGCATAAATGTATGCTGTATTTTATCAAATGCTTTTTTTCTGCATCTATCAAAATAATCATGTGTTTCTTGACCTTAAGTCTGTTGATATGGTGAATGACATATATTGATTTCCGGATGTTGAACCAAACTTGCATCCCTGGGATAAACCCCACTTGATCGTGGTGCACTATCTTTTTAATATATTTTGTATGCAGTTTGCTAAAATTTTATTGAGAATTTTTGTGTCAATGTTCATTAAGAATATTGTTCTGAAATTTTCTTTCCTCGATGTGTCTCTCTCTGGTTTAGGTGTCAGGGTGATATTGGCTTCATAGAAAGGGTTTGGTCGGGTTCCCTTCTCTTCTATTTCGTGGAATACTTTGAGGAGTATTGGAATAAGCTCTTCTTTAAAGGTTTTGTAGAACTCGGCTGAGAACCCATCTGGTCCCGGACTTTTCTTTGTTGGTAGGCTTTTGATGACTTCCTTTTTTTAGTGCTTGAAATTAATTTATTTTAGTTGTGTATGTCCTCCTGGTTCAGCTTAGGTAATTCATATGTCTCTAGAAACCTGTTGATGTCTTTGAGATTTTCTGTTTTGTTGGAGTATAAATTTTCAAAATAGCTTCTAATTATGTAGTGTATTTCACTCGTGTCTGTAGTGATATTTCCTTGTTCATTCTGAATTTTAGTAATTTGAGTTTTCTGTATCTTTCTCTTTGATAGTGTGGCTAAGGGTTTATCAATTTTGTTTATTTTTTTCATAAACCAACTATTTATTTTGTTAATTTTTTCTATTGTTTCTTTTGCTTCAATTTCATTGATTTCAGCTTTGATTTTCACTATTTCCTCTCTTCTACTACTTTTGATGTTGGTCTGTTCTCCTTTTTTTGGACTTTTAGCTGTAGTGTTAAGTCTTTTATTTGTTGATTTTTCTTCTTTTATTTAATTCACTCCATGAAATAAATCTTCCTCTGAGTACTGCTTTCATAGTGTCCCAGAGATTTTCATATGATGTGTCTTTGTTCTCATTTACTTCTAAGAATTTTTTAATTCCCTTCCTGATGTTTTCTGTTATCCATCATACAATAGTGTATTATGTAATCTCCATTTGTTGGAGTTGTTTCTGTTTTTTATTCTGTCATTTATTTCTAACTTCAATTCATTATGATCTGATAGAATACAAGGTAGTGTCTCTATCTTCTTGTACTTGCTAACATTAGCTTTGTGGCATAAAATATGGTCTATTTTAGAGAAGGATCCATGTGCTGCTGAGAAGAAAGCGTATTTGCTCTGTTTTGGATGGTATATTCTACAAATGTCTGTTAAGTCTAAATTATTGATTGTGTTATTGAGATCTATGGTTTCTTTATTCAATTTTTGTTTGGAAGATCTGTCCAGTGGCGAGATAGGTGTGTTAAAATCAACTAGTATTATTGTGTTGTGGTCTGTTTGATTACAGAATTGAGAAGAATTTGCTTGATGTACATGGATAAGACACTGTTTGGGTCATAGATATTTATGATTGCTATGTCTTGCTGATTTATGTTTCCCTTAAGCAGAATGAAATGTCCTTCTTTATCCCTTCTAACTAACTTTGGTTTGAAGTTCACATTATCTGAAATGAGACTAGATACTCCAGCTTTTTTCTGTGTCCATGTACATGATATTTTTTTCCCATCCTTTCACCTTTAGTCTGTGTGTATCTCTTTCTATGTGATGAGTCTCTTACAGGCAGCATATTATTGGATCTTTCTTTTTAATCCAATCTCTAGTCTATGTGTTTTGATGATGGAGATCAGACCATTAACATTCAGTGTTATTATTAAGATATGATTTGTATTCCTGGTCATTTGGCTCATTTTTGCTTTTTGACACCACTTGTTTTCTCATTTATTTGGCTATTCCTTTAGGCTAGTTCCTCCCTTTGCTGATTTGCATCACTGTTTTTCATCTCTATATCATGGAATATATTGCAGAGAATGTTGTGTAATACCTGCTTTCTTTTTGTAAA
Source organism: Sciurus carolinensis (assembly GCF_902686445.1). Lineage (NCBI taxonomy): Eukaryota > Metazoa > Chordata > Mammalia > Rodentia > Sciuridae > Sciurus > Sciurus carolinensis. Next base: position 80,383 of record NW_025920399.1, read on the forward strand.
ATTTTTTAGCTTTTGTTTATCATGGAAGGATTTTATTTCGTGCTCAAATCTGAAGGTAAGTTTTGCTGGGTATAAGATTCTTGGTTGGCATCCATTTTCTTTCATGGCTTGATAAATGTTGTACCAGGTCCTTCTAGCTTTTAGGGTCTGGATTGAAAAATCTGCTGATATCCATATTGGTTTCCCCCTGAATGTATTTGATTCTTTTCTCTCACACCCTTTAAAATTCTGTCTTTATTTTGTATGTTAGGTACTTTCATTATAATGTGCCTTGGTGTGGGTCTGTTTTAATTTTGTATATTTGGAGTCCTTTAAGCCTCTTGTACCTGATTTTACATTTCATTCTTCAGATCTTGGAAATTTTCTGATATAATTTTATTTAATAAATTGTTCATTCCTTTGGTTTGTTTCTCTAAGCCTTCCTCAATCCCAATAATTCTTAAATTTGGCCTTTTCAAGATATCCCATAATTCTTGTATATTTTGTTCATGATTTCGTATCAACTTCTCTGTTTGGTAAATTTTGTTTTCAAGAGTAAATATTTTGTCTTCAATGTTGGAGGTTCTGTCTTCCATGTGTTCTATCCTATTGGTTATGCTTTCTATGGAGTTCTTAATTTGGTTTAATGTTTCCTTCATTTCAAGGATTTCTGTTTGTTTTTTTTTCAGTATCTCTTACTCTTTATTGAAATGACCTTTTGTTTTCTTTATTTGCTCTTTTAACTGTTGATTGGTGTGATCATTTAATGCCTGCATTTGCTCTTTCAACTCATCATTCAATGCCTGCATTTGCTTTTTCATCTCCTCATTTGCTTCCCTGATCTTTTTAAATATGTACGTTCTGAACTTTCTTTCTGACATTTCTTCTACCATGCTCTCATTGGGTTTTATTGATATAGCATCTAGGTTTTTTGTGGGCATTTTCTTCCCTTGTTTTCTCATATTGATCAGATATCAGTGGAATTCTGAGATAATGCAGATTTTCTCTACTGGCTTATACTGTCCCTGTAGATATCCAGTATATCACCTCCTAGCCTTCAGTAGCCTGAAGACTTGGAGAAACTTGATAATGCTATGCTCCCGATGAAAGCTGCTGCTGGGTCTAGGAGTAGGAGCTGGTTGTGCACAGAAAGCCTCTCACGGGGTGGGACTGCTCTGTGCAGCTGCCTGTGGACACGGCCTGCCACTGGATGGAGCCTGGCTGCTTGGGGAAGTCTCTCGCTACCCTGCTCTTGTCCAAGAAGTTGCCTGTGGACCAGGGCCTGCCACTGTGTCTGGGACTGCTGCCTGGCTGTGCACAGAATGCCTCTCACTGGGCGGGCCTGCTCTGAGCAGCTGCCTGTGGACTGGGCCTGCTGCAGGATGGAGTTTGGATGCTTGGGGAAGTCCCTGCCCTGGTCTAGAGGCTACCTGCAGACCAGGCCCCACTGCTGGGTCTGGGCTGGGGTCTGACTGTTTGTGGAAAGCCTCTCACTAGGCAGGCCTGCTCTGAGAAGCTGCCCAGTGTCCAGGCCTGCCCCCTGGTCCAAGCTTTGCCCAGTGGGAGAGATTCACCCAGTAGCTCTGTGTTGGTCTGAGTCCCTCAATACCTCCCCTTCTTGAATCCTGAGTTCTGGAGCGACAGGAGATGCAGTTACCCTCTAGTTTGCCATCTTGGAATTTTTGACAGAACAACTCCATCTGCAAAATTGAACAATTGTTGCTGACAGCTTTCTCCTTTTCTGTAATGCCAATCCAATAATGAGGACATGGTTTTGAGGAAAAGGAAAAAGAAGGTTTATTGCTTTACTAGCAGAGAAGAAACACAGGGGACACCTGTTCAAAATGCTGTGATCCTCACAGTTCTATTTTTTATTCAGCTCTAAAGTTTGTTTTCTAAAACATCTATAATATTGCAATGGAGATTCACTTACACAAAAATAGAAGGCTTTCCTGTTGATATGTAAATATCATGTCTGATATTGTGTTGTCTGTCTATATATGTGCATAGAAATATGTATGTGATATCAAAATTGACATAAATAATGAGCACACATGAAATTAAAATTTAGAAAATGGATGCAAATACCTTTAATTCATGTGATTTTAAAAGGTGTATCTTAAATTGGGTAAACAAGTGAAGGTATAATAGCTTCAAAATTACTTAACTCATAATTTTCTCTAGGTGGTCAAACTAATAAATTGTTGATGTTTATAAAATGTCTAATTCATTGTTTCTATGACTTTTCTTCAACAGAAAAGAGATGGTAAATACTGTTCAATACACTCATCAGCTATTTCATTTTTGCAGTAAAATAAGTAGATTTGACACATATGTCATTACTTCAATGTGTTTTGACACATATATCATTACTTCAATGTGTTTGTTAGAGACATCTGATTAATTTACACAATTAAAATGCTAACTTAAATAACATTGGGTATTCTTAACTCCTTAAAGTCCATGGGGTAACATGATAAACAAAAAGGGATTAAAATTGTTTGTGTCATCACTAAAAACAAGGTTACTAGGAACTAAGTCCTAAGAGGTAGAATTCTATACACAAAGGGGATCCAAAGATTCAACTGTGTTTCAATAATAGCACTATAAATAACATAAAATATTTTATCTTATTAAAATGGAGTAGTTTATCTACATTCAAAAATTTCATAGGAGTTGTTTCAAAATGTGAACAAAAGGGTCAAAAGATAGGAAAGAATGTAAAAGATTTTAAGTATGAAAATATATTTAGTTGAAGGAAAAAATGTTTCTGGGTAAGTCTCTGTGTGTTGAAATGTATGAGGGTTTAAATAAGTGCTAAGAAGTCTATGTGTAAGTAAAGGGCAAGTTTCTACAAGTTTGTGTGTAAGTAAGTTGGTTATATGTATGTGAGACAATCCAGTAAAGCTTAGGGTTTTTCCCTAAGGTCAAATATTAATGGGTTAATATTAACCAATGTTAAATCTATATGTTAAAATGACAAGGATTTCTTAAAATCACTAATTTACTCTGAAAATTTTGTCTGTTTTTATTCTTTAGAACAATTAGTCCTAAAATTTAAGGTTTATACAATTATGGTTAAACAACAACAGTTGGAGTATTGTACTATGTTACAGAGTTTAAATTTTTCTTTAAAATCCAAACTTGGTTAACATAAAAATGTCAAGGTAATTGTGGAATGGCCACTCTTCTTTGTATGTTAAATGTGTTCACATTTTCCAGGTATACACATCTTTAAAGCAGAATATTTATCAAGCATATGTTTTCCAAACTAATCTTGTCTGTAATGATAATTTTAAACTTATAAGAATAGTAAATTTTATTGGGAACTTATTTATATCATTTAATGTTCTAAAAAAGACCTGTTATCAATAGGGTATATGGAAAATTTATCTTACTTTCTACACTGAGATAAAAAAAATATTTTGCTGCACAAAAAAGAAAGTTGAAAGCTTTCTCAGTCTCTCCTTGATTCGTGTTTGAATGTAATGTAAAATTATGTTAATTAACATTCATGTAGACTCTGGAAACAACATATGTAAACTTTGTAAAATCATGTTTAAAGAGAAGGCAAAGATCAGCTTCAGAACTACAACACTTTAACTAAGATTTGTGAAGAGTCTCACCTTACCTGAGATAAGTTCTGCCTCCCACCTTGTTATGGATCAGAGTGACTCCAAAATAAGTCATACTTCAGCTCATTTAAAGTTATATTCAAGGTTTTCAAGATGGTGGACTAGAGGGCAGCTGCATTTCATGTTGCTCCAGTACGCGGGATTCAAAAGAGGAAATAGTGAGAGACTTGGGACCAACTCAAAGCCACTGGGTGAGTCTCTTCCATTGGGGAGGCATCCTGGATGGGGCAGTAGCCACAGAATGCAGGGAACTTTGTGAAGTACAGTTGCCCTGCGAGACGCCCCTCCCCCCCACTGGAGCGGTAAACACAGACCACTGGGAACATCGTAGAGAAGGCAGTTCAGCACAGCGCTTGGACTCAGAGCAACCACTGGGGCTCCGGGAGGCTGCCTGAGGAGGAGCTGCATGGTGAGCTGTTTGGACAGAGTGATTGCTTCTGAACACTGGGGGTTGCCTGGAGGAAGAGGAGAAGCACGGCTGGTCCCTTGGTCTAGGAGTGACTGCATCAGAGCCACAGGCGGTTGCCAGAGGAGGAGGCAAGTGGTGAGTTGTTTGGACTCAAAGCGACTGCTCCTGAACACCGGTGGCCTGCCTGGAGGAGGAACGTGGTGGGTCGCTTGGTCTCCAAGGGGCTAACATGAGGAAGAGGAGGAACAGGGCGGGTCACTTGGACTGGGAGTGACTGCCTAGGGCTACAGGCAGTTGGCGGGAGGAGGAGATGAAAAGTGAGTTGCTTGGACTCCTAGTGACTGTGTCAGAACACCGGGCGGCTGTCCGGAGGAAGAGGTGTGTGTCGGGTCTCTGGATCTCGGAGCTATTGTACGGGGCTCCAGGTGGCAGGTCAGAGGAGGGGCCACATAACCAGGTGATTAGGTGCAGAGCAGGGTCCCAGGACCCACTTCTTGGTGGAAGAGCTGCACAGAGACACGCTTAGGGGCAGAGAGAAGTTTCCAGGACTGCGGGCAGATTCTCTGAGGAAAGGCAGCCTAAGGAGACACTTGTCTGCGAAGGGTAAGGCTCCTAGGCCCAGGAGGTAGGACCAGACCCTGGGAACATTGCAGAGGAAGAGAGCACAGCCCAGGCGGTAGTTGTAGATTGAGGGGAATCTCTAGGAGGGGAACTGACCAGCGAGACCTCCCCACCGGGTGAGTCTTTCCTGCCAGGTGAGGTTCTCCCAAAAAGATGGTAAAACCAGAGACAAAGGCTCAAACAGGCATTGCCTCAGCCTGCAGCCTAGTTTGCCATTGGATGACCATTGGTCAACAAGTGGAGGCACCTCTGCCCACTATCAGGGAATATACCCCACCTGAGGGTCACCAACCCTAGAGAGGCAGCTTCCTTGTGGAGCACCGCATTATCAACTTCCTCCAAGACTTCAGGCTACTGAAGGTTAAGAGGGGATATACTAGCCATCTTCAGGGACATTATAAGTCAATAGAGGAAATCTGCAATATCTTAATGACCCACAGATTCCTGAACAATATGAGAAAACAAGGGAAGAAAATGCCCCCCAAAAATCTAGATGTTACATCAATAAAATCCAATGACAGCATGGCAGAAAAAATGACAGAAAGGGAGTTCAGAATGTACATAATTAAAATGATCAGGGAAGCAAACGATGAGATGAAAGAGCACATGCAGGCATTGAATGATGAGATGAAAGAGCAAATGCAGGCATTGAATGATTGCACCAATCAACAGTTAAAAGAGCAAATACAGGAAGCAAAATATTTCAATAAAGAGAGATATTGAAAAAAAATACAAACAGAAATCCTGGAAATGAAGGAAACAATAAACCAAATTAAGAACTCCATAGAAAGCATAACCAATAGGATAGAACACCTGGAATACAGAACTTCAGTTACTGAAGACAAAATATTTAACCTCAAAAACAAAGTTGAACAAACAGAGAAGATGGTAAGAAATCATGAACAGAATCTGCAAGAACTATGGGATATCATTAAAAGGCCAAATTTGAGAATTATTGGGATTGAGGAAGGCTTAGAGAAACAAACCAAAGGAATGAACAATCTATTCAATGAAATAATATCAGAAAATTTCCCAAATCTGAAGAATGAAATGGAAAATCAAGTTCAAGAGGCTTATAGGACTCCAAATACACAAAATTACAACAGACCCACACCAAGGCACATTATAATGAAAATACCTAACATACAAAATAAAGACAGAATGTTAAAGGCTGTGAGAGAAAAGAACCAAATTACATTGAGGGGGAAACCAATATGGATATCAGCAGATTTTTCAATCCAGAACCTAAAAGCAGGAAGGGCCTGGAACAATATTTTCAAGCTCTGAAAGAAAATGGATGCCAACCAAGAATTTTATACCCAGCAAAATTTACCTTCATTTTGACGATGAAATAAAATCATTCCATGATAAACAAAAGCTAAAAGAATTTACAAAAAGAAAGTCAGCATTACAGAACATTCTCAGCAAAATATTCCATGAGGAAGAGATAAAAAACAAAGAAGCAAATCAGCAAAGGAAGGAATTATCCTAAAGGAACTGTCAAATAAAGGAGGAACCAAGGTGTGTAAAAATAAATAAATAAATAAATAAAATTTAAAAGATGAACCCAATGACCGAGAATACGAATCATATCTCAATAATAACCCTGAATGTTAAAGGCCTGAAAGCATCAATCAAAAGACATAGACTGGCAGATTGGATTAAAAAGAAAGATCCAACAATATGTTGCCTGCAAGAGACTCACCTCATAGAAAGAGATACCCATAGACTAAAGGTGAAAGGATGGGGAAAAACATACCATGCACATGGACTCAGTAAAAAAGATGGAGTATCCATCCTCATTTCAGATAATGTGGACTTCAAGCCAAAGTTACTCAGAAGGGATAAAGAAGGACATTTCATACTGCTTAAGGGAAGCATAAATCAGCAAGATATAACAATCATAAACATCTATGCCCCAAACAGTGGCTCATCCATGTATGTCAAACAAATTCTTCTCAATTTTAGAAACCAAATAGACAATAACACAATAATACTAGGTGATTTTAACATGCCTCTCTCACCACTGGACAGATCTTCCAAACAAAAATTGGAAAAAGAAACCATAGATCTCAATAACACAATCAATAATTTAGACTTAACAGACATTTATAAAATATACCATCCAACCAAGAGTGAATACACTCTCTTCTCAGCAGCACATGGATCCTTCCTAAAATAGACCATATATTATGCCACAAAGCTAATGTCAGCAAATACAAGAAGTTAGAGACACTACCTTGTATTCTATCAGATCATAATGGATTGAAGTTAGAAATAAATGAAAGAGTAAAAAACAGAAACTACTCCAACACCTGGAGATTAAACAATATGCTACTATATGATGAATGGATAACAGAAGATATTAGGAAGGAAATTTAAAAATTCTTAGAGGTAAATGAGAACAAAGAAACATCATATCAAAATCTCTGGGACACTATGAAAGCAGTACTTAGAGGAAAATTTATTTCATGGAGCACATTTAATATAAGAAGTAAAACTCAATGAATACACGACCTAACACTACAGCTCAAAGCCCTAGAAAAACAAGAGCAGACCAAAACCAAAAGTAGTAGAAGGCAGGAAATAGCTAAACTCAGACCTGAAATCAATGAAATTGAAACAAAAGAAACAATACAAAAAATTGAAAATAAGTAGTTGGTTCTTGGAGAAAATAAACAAAATTGATAAACCTTTAGTCAAACTAACAAAGAGAAGACGAGAGATTAACCAAATCACTAAAATTCGGAATGAACAAGGAAATATTACAACAGACTCGACTGAAATACAAAACATAATTAGAAGCTCTTTTGAAAATCTATACTCCAACAAAATAGAAAATTTCAAAGACATCAAAAGGTTTCCAGAGACATATGAATTGCCTAAACTGAACTAGGAGGACATACACAATTTAAATAGACCAATTACAAGTAATGAAATTGAAGAAGTCATCAAAAGCCTACCAACAAAGAAAAGTCCAGGATCAGATGGGTTCTCAGCCGAGTACTACAAAACTTTTAAAGAAGAGCTCATTCCAATACTCTCAAAGTATTCCATAAATAGAAGAGGAGGGAACCCTCCCAAACTCATTTTATGAAGCCAGTATTACCCTGATACCTAAACCAGACAGAGACACATCGAGGAAAGAAAATTTCAGAACAATATCCTTAATGAACATCGATGCAAAAATTCTAAACAAAATTTTATCAAATCGCATACAAAAGCATATTAAAAAGATAGTGCACCATGATCAAGTGGGTTTCATCCCACGGATGCAAGGTTGGTTCAACATCAGGAAATCAATAAATGTAATTCACCATATCAATAGACTTAAAGTCAAGAATCACATGATTATTTCAATAGATGCAGAAAAAGCATTTGATAAAATACAGCACCCCTTCATGTTCAAAACACTAGAAAAAATAGGGATAGTGGGAACATTCCTTAACTTTGTAAAGGCCATCTATGCTAAGGTAAGCCCATGGCTAATATCATTCTAAATGGTGAAAAACTTAAAGCATTCCCCCTGAAAACTGGAACAGGCAGGGATGCCCTCTTTCAGCACTTCTTTTCAATATTGTCCTTGAAACTCTAGCCAGAGCAATTAGACAGACCAAAGAAATTAAAGGGATACGAAAAGGAAAAGAAGAACTCAAACTATCCCTATTTGCTGATGATATGATGGTATACTTAGAGGAACCAGGAAATTCCACCAGAAAACTTTTAGATCTCATTAGTGAATTCAGTAAAGTAGCAGGATATAAGATCAATGCACATAAATCTAAGGCATTTTTATACATAAGTGATGAATCTTCAGAAAGAGAAATTAGGAAATCTACCCCATTCACAATAGCAATGAAAAAAAAATATTTGGGAATCAATCTCACAAAAGAGGTGAAAGACCTCTACAATGAGAACTACAGAACACTAAAGAAAGAAATTAAAGAAAACCTTAGAAGATGGAGAGATCTCCCATGTTCTTGGATAGGAAGAATTAATATTGTCAAAATGGCCATACTTCCAAAAGTGCTATACAGATTCAATGCAATTCCAATTAAAATCCCAATGATGTACCTTACATAAATAGAGCAAGCAATTATGAAATTCTTCTGGAAGAATAAAAAACCCAGAATAGCTAAAGCAATCCTTGGCAGAAAGAGTGAAGCAGGGGGTATCGCAATACCAGTTCTTCAACTCTACTACAAAGCAATAGTAACAAAAATGGCATGGTATTGGTACCAAAATAGAAAGATGGATCAATGGTACAGAATAGAGGACATGGACACAAACCCAAATAAATACAATTTTCTCATACTAGACAAATGGGCCAAAAATATACAATGGAGAAAAGATAGCCTCTTCAACAAATGTTGCTGGGAGAATTGGAAATGCATATGCAACAGAATGAAACTAAACCCATATCTCTCACCATGCAAGAAACTAAACTCAAAATGGATTAAGGATCTCCGGAATCAGACCAGAGACCTTGCATCTTATAGAAGAAAAAGTAGGTCCAGATCTTCAACATGTCGGCTTAGGACCAGACTTCCTCAACAGGACTCCCATAGCACAAGAAATAAAAGCAAGAATCAATACCTGGGATAGATTCAAACTAGAAAGCTTTCTCTTAGCAAAGGAAACTATCAGCAATGCGAAGAAAGAGCCTACAGAGTGGGAGAAAATCTTTGCCAATCATACTTCAGAGAGAGCACTAATCTCCGAAATCTATGAAGAACTCAAAAAACTCTACACCAAGAATGCAAATAATCCAATTGACAAATGGGCTAAGGAAATGAATAGACACTTCACAGAAGAAGATCTATAAGCAATCAACAAACATATGGAAAAATGTTCAACATCTCTAGTAATAAATGAAATGCAAATCAAAACCACCCTAAGATTCCATCTCACCCCAATTAGAATGGCGATTATCAAGAACACAAGCAACAACAGGTGTTGGTGAGGATGTGAGGAGAAAGTTACACTCATACATTGCTGGTGGGGCTGCAAATTAGTGCAGCCACTCTTGAAAGCAGAGTGGAGACTCCTTAGAAAACTTGGAATGGAACCACCATTTGACCCAGCTATCCCACTCCTTGGTCTATACCCAAAGGACTTAAAATCAGCATATTACAGAGATACAGCCACATCAATGTTCATAGCTGCTCAGTTCACAATAGCCAGATTGTGGAACCAACCTAGATGTCCTTCAATTGATGAATAGATAAAGAACTGTGGCATATATATACAATGGAATATTACTCAGCCATAAAGAATAATAAAATTATGGCATTTGCAGGCAAATGGATAAAATTGGAGAATATCATGCTAAGTGAGATAAGTCAATCTCAAAAAACCAAAAAATGATTGATATCGCTAATAAGTGGATGATGACACATAATGGGGGTGGGGGGGTTAGTGTTAGAGTTAGGGTTAGGGAGGGGGGCAAGAATGGAGGAAGGAAGGACTGTATAGAGGGAAAAGAGGGGTGGGATGGGTGGGTGGGAAGGGAAAAATAACACAATGTATCAAACAACATTACCCTATGTAAATTTATGATTACACAAATGGTATGCCTTTACGCCATGTACAAACAGAGAAACAACATGTATCCCATTTGTTTACAATAAAAAAAAATGGGACTAAAAAGAGTTAAATTCAGAATATTGTTTTTTATAGTAGAATTACTGTTATCTCAAACAGGGAATATAATACATAGCTCACCAAAATTCAAGATACCTATTAGACATACTATATATACTTTTAAGGTTGTTATTTCCACTTTGTATTTTTCTTGTAAACTCTATAATTGCTGCCTGATTAATGTTTTAAAGAAATACTGCTTCAAGAACAAAGAACCTAAATTAGAGATAATAAGTCATAATGCATGAGACAGATAATATGGACCCCAATTAAGTAAAAGGGGGTAAATAGCTGTAAAGTCATAAACATTGAAGTTAAAGCCCAGTACTCTTACTTTATGACTGGTGAGACTGGCTTGCTTGATGTTTAAGCTCAAACTCAGAAATTGACATTAAATGCAGGTGCCAAGAAAACCAATATTTGACATTTGCCCTCTGAGTCAGCCTAAATCTAGGGAAGGGCACAACTTCTCTAACAAGCTTTGTAACTCTGGGTCACATGACCTCCCAATCAGGGAGATTAATGAGACCACTAGAGGATGAAAAGCCAATCAGTTCACCTACTTGCAAAGAGGAGGATCATTGAAAAAGGGAGATATCCCTGATGCTTCCAAAGGATGTCACTCATCAAGGAGATCCTACCTAGTAAATGAAACTAAAGTAGTTAATAAGCTGCTCTCAAGTTCTCCATGAGTGTCCCCTGTGGGAACTCAGCTGACCATTAACAGCAGATAGGAACAAATTCTGTTTGACCAGCTTTATCTTGAACACCTAACAAAACAGTTAAAACCAAACATAACCATTCTTGGACAGTTAAAAGAAGAAACAATAGTCAAATGTAACTTAAGATGTGTATTTGTGTTAACCCAAAGAATAAATAAGACTGGAGACAGCAAAAGATATTCTTAGGCAGAAAGAAGTGCCTGATAACTATCAAGAGAAACTGCAAGGGTCAGAAATTTTTGGTTTTTTTATGGCCTACAGATCTTTCTAAACAGGATCAAGCCTGCTAAATTGCCTACAGAAATTCCTACAAGATCGTGTACACAAGTTTACCAACCAGTCAATTGAGTGCTTCTCCTTCAAGATTACCAGCCCCTGACACACAAACCTGATACATTCAATTTACTATTGACAGTTCTGACTCCAAAAACTCTGCTTCCTGATCACAATCAGTTTAGTTTGACAGTCACAGAACTATATAACTTTATTCTAACATGACAAGAAAGAACAGAACAGAAATTTTCATCCCTGAATCTAAAATAGCAGAGAAAGCAAGAAGGACTCTAGAGCTAGAGGGGACAGGGCAAGTCTGGTCACATTTCTCCTTTACCTACTGTACAGGATAGAAGCAAGCATTTGGGTATATATGATAGTGACACCTAAAAGTAGCTTAATTCCACATTTAAAATGGGAGAAAGAAGTCTTACTATCACATTCAAGTATTCTTTGAACTAGAAGGTAAACCTGACTTTCAGCAAATTATGTCTTACTGCTATGAACTCAAATAAGTAGGTGGTATAAAGGTTCTAGACACCCAAAAAGAAACTGGGAAATAAAATAGATCATTCACTCTCTGGACAAGTCAGTCAGCCAGAACACAGACACAGTGAATGAAATTAAAAACAAATGACCCACTGACTAAAAAGTAAGTTCTGCTTAACCATTACTGTCACTTCAGGTAAAATGAAGTAGCTGAGCAAGTAACCACTGCACAACATGTTACCCCTAGCCTGTCATATAACTGAGATGTGAAGAACCAAGGACACCACTTGCCTTAATAGATAATGCATAGAGGTGGTTCAGCATAACATGGGTGGGCTCAGGATGTCAGACTGGATCACACTAAGAGAACAAAAAAATTTAAAAGAATACATTAGTTGTATGGACAAATCATCAGCTTACTCTTTCTTACAGCTTTCTGGGACTGTTAAGGACACCTTATCTTTATCACCTTTCAATAGTGTATCTGCTCCAGTATGTATCAATAATACATTCTTATTACAGAAAATTTGGAAAATTCTCAGTTCATGGCAGAAACCCTAAGCATCAAGATCTGCTAATCTTAACACAGCGAAAACAAAAATCTTACCTACAACAACTATGGAAGGTTTGCATTAAATGGCAAAAGTAATGTTAGTGAGAGTCAATGAGAATAAATACAGAAGTCAATTATATGCAAACAAAAATGGTAACTCTTTTGTATATCCCCAAATGATAAGTATTTCTTACCTCATGTTGGAATAGAAATCTCAGAAATTAGTTCTAGAATACATGGTGGTCCTGAGTTTTTCAGGAACAGAGACAACTATAAGCTTTGATTTTAGTTCCTGAATAAGCTAACAAACCAGGCTTGATAAAAGTATTCTATAGTGCTTTTCCTATGTATATGATTTATAATCTCAATATACCTTTATAGTAATCCCAACCTCTAGGATTACTAAATTTTGGCCAAATTAATCCTACAGTTCCCCAGATCTTCCAGCACTATTCTCAGGATACTTACAGAAATATTAGTGTCCTTGTTAAGAATAAATTGGAGTAGGTGAGGAAGAAGGGTGAGTGGAGATTTGAATCTCTCTTCAGATCAAAATAAATATGCTTCTTGACCATAAGGCCCAGGGAGTGAGCTGGGAAGATCTAAAAGATATTTCCACAAATATGAGCAAAAGTACAAAAATTAGGACAAAGCATAGAAAAATACATGGCCACTAATGTTAAATATATAAGTCATGGATCATAACTTTTAACCCATTGGTCTACAAGTGTCAAGTAGCACAAGGAAAAAATTTCCTAACATGGCAACAAATTCCATGAAGAGGAGAGGGGTCATAGTCTTGAGGTAAGGAAAGAGCTACAATATTTATCAGCTTTACAACCTTGGAAAATGCCTTTACCACAGTCAGTTTCCTCATCCATAAAAATAAAAAGAATCCTTGCCCTATTTCCGATGTTATTGAGGAAACTAAAAGATAATGGATGTGAAGAGGTCTTGCAAACTTTCAAACAGGGTGAACAAATTAGATTTCATTTTTCCCCCACCCAAGTAATACATAACAAAGTTACCAATTCTAAGATTTATGATACTACAATGTCTGCAGCAATAAGAACAAGAGCTATGTAATAGCCATTAGGGAAATGCAAATCAAAACAACAGTAAGATGCCATTTCATACTTACTAGGATGGCTATAATTAAAATGACAAACTAATGAATACTGGCAAAGATAGAGAAGCTGGAACTTTCAAAGTACAGTATTCCCATTGCCAGTGGGAATCTACAATAGCATAGCCACATGGAAAAACAGTTTGGTATTTCTTCAAAGAGTTAAACAGAAAGTTACCATGTGACTCAACAATTACATTCCCAGGTATATATCCAAGATATATGTGTCCACATGAAAACTTGTATGCTAATGTTTGTGGTACCAAAAAACAGAAACCATACAAATGTCTATCAATAACAAATAAACAAAATGATATGTCCATACCATGGAATATTAGTGCAGCATAAATAGATACATGTTTCAATTTGGATGAACCCTAAAACATTAAGTGAAAGAGTCTCACGCAAAATACCATGAACAGAAAAATCCATAAAGACAGAAAGTAGACTTGTGGTTGATAGGAGTATGAGAGAGGAAGAAATGGAAAGTGACTGAAAATGGGTACAGAGTTTCTTCTGGAGATGATAAAAATGCTCTGGAACTAGTGTAATGTAACACAACTCTGAATATGCTAAAACTTATTAAACCATACAATTTAAAGGATAAATTTTATGGTATGTAAATTATACTTCAAAAATGGAAAAAATAATGCATCATAGAAGGAAAAATTTAACAATAAAGAAAACTTATTTTGTTTAAAGATTTGAAAAAATATTTTATAGTCTCCAGCAGAAAATTATAATGGTTCATTTAAAGAACTGATTTCAGTTAAACATATATGAAGCAAAAGCAAAATTAATAGATACAGTGATATTATACAATATCTTAAAAACTTTCCAAAGCACATCTAGTTATTATATCATGTAATCCACAAAACAATGCTGGGAAGTACACAGAATAGTTTTTTTTTTTTTTAATTTCTTTTCATCATCATCATCCAAAAAAAAAAAAATTACAAATTGGTTAAGTAACTGGCTACACTAAATGTAGTTCAAATTAAAACCTAATAAAAATGTATCCCAAGGCTTACCTGAATGGATTGGGAAATTAGGTGAAAGAGGGAAGTGAGAAATATCAAAAGTATGCTAGTCTTCTCTCTGTATAGTTATGATTGACTATTAATCATTGGTTGCTTTGCCAGAATCATATAATGCAAAAATGTAGTTACCAGTGGCCTCATAATTTAATTTGGTATCTTTAAACCCTTTTAAACCTCTGCCTACCAGTCAAAAAGAATGTCTAGTTTAACTTTGAGAGATTATATAATGAAAACATTATTATCCAAAATTTCCTAAATAATTATTATACTATACACTTTTAGAAACAACATGTCACCCTTATGCCCTGTGATTAATATGTTCCACTTCAGGACTTGTGATTGCTGTGAAACAATGAGTCCAATCTCTGATTTTACTGTTATGGAATACAGAACCAAAAGAATTGAGGGCCTTGTCCACAATGGTAAAACTACTTAGTAGCAGAGGCAGGTTTTGAATTCAAAGCAAGAACAATACTCAGTGTGAATACAGTGCACAGTTTCATAGACAGGCATAGCTCTTACTGTAAAGTAGCAAAACAGTAATTATGTATGTGGTTTGGAGAATATTTGCATTACTGACATCGTAAATGAAGTAGAGATGAGGGTCTTGGAAAAAATAATATTATAGGAAACAAAAGGAGCTGGGGATATAGCTCAGCTGATAGAGTGGCCTCGTAAGCACAAATCCCTGGGTTTAATCCTCAGCAGTGCAAGAAAAAATAATAAAATTAAAAAAGAGTATATAGAGATCTTTTCTGATACCAGGGAACTTTTTAAATCAAAAATTTACAAAAGTTTTATTATGTGCAAAAGAATTGCCTGATATTGTGTGTGTGGTTGTTGTTTTTTAAGCTACTTTTCCCCCAATGACTACTCATAAAACTGCAGAACTGCCAACTGATTTATCAAACTGGCAGCTTAAACTGAGGCAGATTAGTAAGACAAACAAGGCACATCTGGGTGATACCAACAGAGGTCAAAGGAAAACTTGAAATATTACTAGAAAGAGTTTTCAAACAATGGGCTATCACCCACTATTGGGCTTTAAAAAATACAATAGCAGCCATGTGCTGTGGCACATGCCTGTAGTTCCAGTGACCCAAAAGGCTGAGGCAGGAGGATCTCAAGTTCAAGGCCAGTCACAGAAATTTAGTGAGACCCTGTTACAAAATAAGAGGGGTTGTGGTTATGGCTCAGTTGGTAGAGGGTCTCTGATTTCAATTACAGTACCTAAATAAATAAGTAAATAGATATTTTAAAGAATACATCACAGGGAATAAAGGCAAACATTATACCCCATATTACACTTCTGTATTTCTGTGTATGTGTGTATTGGGCTTGAAATGCAAAATAAATGTCTTACTGTAGATACTTGGTTAAAAAGTTAAAGTACACTAGACTGAGACTTTTTTGGTATAAGAATGGGATCTAAATGTTTATATAAGAAATATGTGCACATATATAAATGATTCAGAAGATTCCTGAGAAGAAATTGGAAATAAAAAACAAAATTAAAAGATTACTTTCAAGAAGGAAATTTTAAAACCACTTCTTTGTTACAAGAGTGACAAGGCAAAAGAGAGCAAATATTATAAAATTACCTCAACAAGATGTCTCACAGCTTTCCTTGAATCTAGATTTAAAGCATCAAACACCTCCAAATCGTATTCTTGACATGGGTCAAATTGGTAATCATGCCAACCTGACTGGTAAACATAGGTTGAAACAATAAGCAGAAAAAAAAATTCTTGAATTCCCTTTTCAAATCCCTCTCTTCCACTCACACTCCTGTCTGCACCTATTAAAGGTTACAAATGATCACACTCAGCATCTCCATCTTTTATTGAGAGGAATCCTTTAGGATAAGGGAACTGCTACCATCAACCCAGAGAGCAATGATAATTAAAATGAGGCTGCTAAGTCATGGTGACCTTTGGAGATCAAAGCCTTACCTCTGATGGATCATGAACCCACTGTCCAACTACAAAAAAACTTGTATTGGTTCTCTCCCAGCAGGGAGATCCAAGATGGCAATGAAGTCATTATGGCTGTTGAAGAAAACAGAAGGTCAGTCAAGTTCCTTTAAGGAGACAGAATATAGAAAACCAAGTGGTAATTATAGTATTATTCCAATGACTTCACATATCCCTAAGCCACTTTGTCTTTTGTGTAAAAAATAATGTATACATCCAATCTCTTTATCCATATTATCTTGGACATATGTTTCCAACCCTTCCAACAACTTTGTTTCTTAAACCAATGCCTAGAAAAAAATAGTCAATGATCTCCCAAAATGGTTCATCTTCATATAACTATTTTGCTCTAGCAGAACAGATCCCTCACATGTATAAGCACCTTAACAGATTTGGGATATAGGCGTTCTTAAGGTACTTTCCATAGTTTGGTGAGCCATTACTGGAAAATGGCCTATCTGGTTATGTGGTCCATTCTAATAATCAGTTAATTCATCATTGCTCTGCAAGTACCACATAACACTACCACCTCAAATTTTACAGTACATTTTGCTTTAGTGCAGAAGTCACAGCAACAGATTCTGTCAGTTACAGGCTTCCTCCAAGCATAGAAAAGACCTGTGTAACACCATCCTAAAGAACACACTCACAAAGCTATTATAAATTCCCTTGAGGTAATGATATTCTAAGTGGTAATACATTTAACTCACAATGAGGTTCAAAAATAATTCCATAGATACTAAGTGGTCACAGAATAGGACATATTCCAAAGAAAGCATCTACAGGGTGGAGATGGGAAGTCTAGCCTGTTCACTTCTATTAGAAAGGATAACAGGTCAGGCTCTATTCCTGGACCCCTCAGCCTCAACCAAGACACTTATCTTCACCTCTTAATCAGTAGAATCTTGGTGCTCCTCTTAGTGAAAGACCCAGAAATAAAGACCTCCTTGCCTCCTTCAGACCAGTGGATAACAGTAGGTTGGGCCTGCTGGGTGGGCTTTATGGAGTCATCCAAATCCTGCTGCCATGATACAAACTCTTTGTCCCCAGGGAGCTGTAAGAAGGAGTAGGTTATCCATAGAATAAATTGTGACCAAAGAATTCTGAAAAAGATCATTCTCCTTCTTAGAGTAGAGAGAGGTGCTAGGATTCAGCTAAGGAAATAAGCCTTAAAATTAGAATAAATCAGATTTTTAGAAACCATAGAAAAGGAATTCATCTTGAACCACAAATGATCAAATGGCTTATGCTCAAGTGCTGCATAAATCATAGTCTAACTTTTGAGTTTGCATATATTACTTACTCTTCAGAGCCTCAAGATTGCCCTTAAAATAAAATAAAAGAAAAAGAAAACCCTACTCCCTACTGCCATTTTAATTCATAGGCAGGGAATTATAACATGCTTCTGAGTACCAGAGTACCAGAGAGAGAAAAAAGTGAAAACAAAAGATGGCTATATTTTTAAAAATTATGTCAGGTTTATATTTTTCATAAGCAACTATAAACAGATTTCAATCATCAACTGTAAAGAAAGTTACAGATATCAAACTATATAAAAGTTATAAACTCTATTTTAGCCAATAAGTTACACAAAGAAGAGATATTAAAAATTTAATATTAAAGGTCTGGGGAAGTAGCTGAGTGCAAGGGCACTTTCCTAGCCCATGCGAGCCCCTGGGTTCAAGCCCTAGAACAACAGATTAATCAGTTAATTAATTAAAATTAAAAAAAAGACCATTGATTTTATAAAATGGAGAAATAGTGGGTGGGAATGTAGCTTAGTGGTAGAGAACTTGGTCTAGCTAGTGAGACAGTAGTAGAACCAAAAAGCAGTTATGAAATCACACTTGCTCACCTATGACAGATTTATTCTATTTGAGTTATAGGAATGCAAATTTTGGCACCTCAAACAGTGAAAGACAATAAAAACATTTTCCTTTAACAAAAACAATTATATAATCAAAATATATAATCAAATATAGTTTGCAGGATTCTGAAAAATATTAACTCCTTACTTTTTTTTTTATTACCATCCCTTTAGACCAGTAGTTGCAAACTGCAGCCAGTAACCCAGATGCTATTAAAAAGTTTTTATTGAAAAATAGCTACACTCATTTGTATGCCTATTATCTACAGCTGTTTTTATGCCACCATGGAAACAGTTGTGAAAGACTGTATTATCTACATAGTCTAAAATATTTACCATGTGGTTCCTTACAGAAAATATTTGCTAAGCCCTGCATTAAACTGGTATTAGGTAAAAAGTACTTTACACTGTTAAGTAAAGATACTACCAAAAAAATAAAGTGCATTAAAAAAAAAAAGACCAGCTAATTTACTTAGGATTTTTTTGTGTGTGGGTGTGGTGGGGAATAGAAAAGTCTACTTTCCATACTGTCTTTCACTATTCCTCAAAACTACAATCTGAGAAACCAGGCACATTATCTAAAATAAAACTTAAGGTCTGGGGATGTAGCTCAGTGATAGAGCACTTGCCTAGAATGCATGAGGCCTTGGGTTCCAGCCCCGGAAGTACAGATTAATTACTTAATTAACTAAAAGAAAGAAAAAATCTGAAAAAAAAACTGGAGAGGCTTTTACAATATTACAAGGAATTAGCATAAGAGAAAACCTAGAATCCATATTCTAAAAACAATGCATTCTGTCTGGCAGGCAACATTAGACAGGAATTTTTGCATATGCC
Source organism: Sciurus carolinensis (assembly GCF_902686445.1). Classification (NCBI taxonomy): domain Eukaryota; kingdom Metazoa; phylum Chordata; class Mammalia; order Rodentia; family Sciuridae; genus Sciurus; species Sciurus carolinensis. The sequence goes on from NW_025920399.1 coordinate 99,550, forward strand.
TAAGAATAACATAAGATTCTGATTCAGACATTGGATCTGGGAATCTATTTTTAAAATCACCCCAGATAAGACTGTGATTATGTTAAAATAGAGAAAGAGTTTCATCTTTTGAGGTACATCATAATTTTTTATGACATCTGGAATTGGCTTAAAAAATTGGTGGAAAAAAAATTGGAGGAGGAATAGTAGATTAGGATATGGATGATATACATTCATTTATTTTTGATCTACCTCTAAACTTGGTGAGAGGTACACAGGGTTATTTATACTGTTCTCCCTACTTTGTGAATGATTCAAATATTCCATAAAGTATTTCAACAAATCTCAGGTGATTCTAATACATAAATAAGATTGAGAACCACTGAATTAGTCTGCAGAAAAAGGCTGGCATTCAATGAACGCCCCACTGCCACTGTTTCGATCAATTATTTTACAACTTAGGATTTTTCATTTAGAATCTGAAAGCCACAAACTACTAATGCTCCAAAATTTGGAGCAAAGACCTTCCACATGACATGACATTTCTGTGGTAGGACTGAATGTGGCTGACTAGAAAAAAGGTTGATTACTTTAAGTAAAACAGCAAAACCACTGATAAAAGAGGCAAAACAACAATTAACATTATAGTTTGAAGAGGTTTTAGTAAAATACAGAGGGAAGAAAAGGGTCAGTTAAAAACCCTTAGATTTGGGTGGGACCATAAGAATTATATGAACCATTTTCTTGTTTTCCAAATGGCAAGATTGGAGTGAGAGAAAGAATGATTCAGAATAGGCCCCAATTCACACAGAACAATTTGGCTTTAATTCAGGACACCAACAACTTCAGTCATGATTTGACAAATACAATGTACTTAAATTCTGAGTCATTGTTGTAGGAAAGGGGGTAAAAATACAATGAGGTTGATCACCTTGGGAAGGTTTTGAAGAAGTAATACAGATAGCTGGATAGACAGACCACATGATAAGGAAGAAGTTCTGAAGTGGGAGAGGAAAGAAAGGAATGGAGAAAAAGTCCGATGAAATGCCCCTTTCAATCACTTATTTCTCCCTCTATGATGATGTTCTCAATAGGGAACCAAAAAAAAAAAAAAATAAACCATAGCATCCAAATTCCATGTACTACTGCTGTGACAAATAAAAATAATTTTTCTATAAAGCCTCAAACATATCCCCCAATTGCCTCAATCCCTCCATTTTTCTGTTTCATCCCTGAATAGCCTACCAGAAAGAATTAAAAGTATTTATGCTGACACTTCTAAGTTATTAGAAACATTAGAATGGTAATCACATTGCTGTCAGCTCCATCTGCTTTTTCTGTTAGGGGGGAACACAATTGACCTCTTCCTGTAACTACTTCAATTGAAAGCAAGGTTTTCAGGGAAGCAATGAATTGTTGCTTGTAGGATAAGGAAAAAATTTGAAGGACTACTGTGGAGTGGAGCTATCTGGGAATCACTGGCTGTCCCTCTTGAGATGTTGGCCTGAAAGCACAGCTGGCCTGAAATCACAGTTACCACAACTACAAAATATAGGACAAAAACTGAACAGTCAACTAAATGATGCCCTTTATTGATCTCCAATTCTAGGCACAAGTATTCTAGTTAACAAGTGGTGGCTGCTCACAGCCATGCCAAAGAGGAAAAGAACCTAAAATGCAGAGTTCCTAAAAGAGCAAAAAGGATCCAAACAAACAGAAAATTCCAGGGAAAAAGTCACTTAGCCATTTCAAGGAAGATGTAAGCAACTGACCTAGGGCCAGCAGCTCAAACAATCTACCCCCTCAAGCTTTCCACCAAAGTTTACAACCTATAAATTGTTAGAAGATCCAAGGATGGTGAAGGTGGGAGAGAAGTCTATGGTTCCTGCCCTAAATATGTGGCTCAAGGCTTGGTCAAACCACCAAGAAAGCAAGAATTCCATGTGTGCCTTATATTGAAGCGGCGCCACAAGAAGAATTTATGATCTAACGCCTCCCTCCCCGGAATATTCCTTTAATTAAAAAAATTATATATTCCTATAACCCAGTTTAGTGTGATGAAAAGTTGCCAAGGAAAGGAGAGTCCAGAAACCAAGCAGCAGCTGCACCACCATGGTAGGGGGCGCGGAGACGAGTACCTTGCAGTCCAGCAGGCTGAAGATGCCTGGGTCGCTGATGCTCCCCACCATGATTTTGTGCTCCTTGCCTGGGGCATGGCTGCACCGCCCTCCACGCATGCAGCCTTGGTGCCGTGACGCTCCCTAGACACCCGTTCGCCCATGGTGTTTTCCATGGCTGCAGCTCAATTAGGGGACCACTTGGTGCGGAGAGCTACACTGGCGGGGAACAAACACCCCAGTGGCCGCATCAGGGGCACACCGACCCCACCTCTGTGCCTGGGGACCCGGGAAGGGAATCCCTGCCGCAGGAAACCGTGCCCTGTGGTCCCCAACCTCCCAGCCTACAGGGACTCCCACAACCCCCCCCCCGTCTCCCGCCGCCCCCACTCTGGAAACGCGCCCTCAGGACTCCCTCGCAGTACTGCACCCACTCCCGCACCCAGATCATCTCCAGCGATGCGCTTCCTCTTCACGGGACCACGGGCGCATTGGCCATTGGGCAGGCAAGGCCACCAATAAAGTTATTGAAATTGAAGCCGCACCCCTCTGAGTTTCCTCCTAAAATGACTACAAGGCCAGTGGTGCGAGGCCACTCCTGCGCACTCCTGCCGCCCACTACCATTGACTCCCAAGCCCACCCGCCTCTGTAGCTGCTGCTGCCTCGATGGTGGGTGCACACAGCCTCCAGCGCCAGCGTGGGGGCGCTGGACAGGGACTGCCCCGTGGGGACACCACACCAGAAGCACCAGAGCTGTGGACCCTGTGCTGCCTGGCGAGTGGACAGCTCGGAGAACGCCAGGGGCTCAGTGCCACAGGACCAGTGCAACTTTCTCTATGGCTGCCTCACACAGCCTCAGGTGTGCCGAAACATTTTATGAGCTGCCTCTCTCTGAGGGGTGACCAGGAGAGGAATAATACCATGGACTTCATCTCCAGGCAGAGGGAATTAGAGGTCAAGGTTCAAAGCTGATACTGTGCAGAGCCACAGAAAGGACTAGTCAATCCAAATTGGGGCTCTGGGGAATAATATGAGATGGGGTGTCTAATAGTAGATAGACCCTGACAAATTAGTGAATTGTTAGAAGAAGGAGAATGCTCTCATAAGCTAAGAAATAGCATTTTTGCAATGATTTACTCCAGAAGAAATAAACTCCAAGAGAAAGAGCAATAAAAGAATAACATTAGAAGGCACACAAAATGTATAAAAATGTCACAGACAATTCTAGGGTTGGGAGGAGACCAAGATTTTATAATGGGATTTATCGTTCCCTATGAGAAACCTTTATTACTCAATATGTGTTATATATACAGACCAGCATCATTCATGTATCACCTGGGAGCTTGTTACAATCTAAGCAGGATCTGAGGTCCATCCTCATGTACAGAACCAGAATCTAATTTTTTTATTGTAACCAAATGGGATACATCTTGTTTCTCTGTACATGAAGTAGAAGCATACCATTTGTGTAATCATTCATTTACAAAGGGTAATGATGTTTAACTCATACTGTTATTTTTTCCCTTTTCCCCAACCCCTCTTTTCCCTCTATACAGTCCCTCCTTCCTCCATTCTTGCCCCCCTCCCACCCCCATTATGTATCATCATCCGCTTATCAGCAAGATCATTCATCCTTTGGTTTTTTGAGATTGGCTCATCTCACTTAGCATAATATTCTCCAACTTCATCCATTTGCCAACAAATGCCATAATTTTATTATACTTTATGGCTGAGAAATATAATAAAATTTCTTTATCCATTCATCAATTGAGGGACATCTAGGTTGGTTACATAATCTGGTCATTGTGATTTGAGCAGTTATGAACATTGATGTTGCTGTATCTCTGCAGTATGCTGATTTTAAGTCCTTTGGGTATATGCCAAGGAGTGGGATAGCTGGGTCAAATGGAGGTTTCATTCCAAGTTTTCTAAGGAATATCCACACTGCTTTCCACAGTGGGTTCACTAATCCACAGCCCCACCAGCAATGTTAAGTGTACCTTTTTCCCCACATCCTTGACAGCACCTATTTTCGCTTGTATTCTTGATAATCGCCATTCTAATTGGGGTGAGATGGAAACTTAGGGTAGTTTTGATTTGCATTTCCCTTATTACTAGGGATGTTGAACATGTTTTCATATATCTGTTGATTACTTGTAGATCTTCTGTGAAGTGTCTGTTCATATCGTTTGCCCATTTGTTGATTGGATGATTTTTTTTTTTGGTGTAGAGTTTTTTGTAGAATCTGCATTTTTTTTAGTTGTTTTTTTATTGTAAACAAATGGGATACATGTTGTTTCTCTGTACATGGCGTAAAGGCATACCATTTGTGTAATCATAAATTTACATAGGGTAATGTTGTTTGATTCATTCTGCTATTTTTCCCTTCCCCCACACCCCTGCCACCCTTCCCTTCCCTCCATACAGTCCTTCCGCCCTCCATTCTTGCCCCCCTCCCTAACCCTATTCCTAACCCTAATCCTAAACCTAAGACTAACCCCTCCCACCCCCCATTATGTGTCATCATCCACTTATTAGCAATATCATTCGTCTTCTGGTTTTTTGAGATTGGCTTATCTCACTTAGCATGATATTTTCGAGTTTCATCCATTTGCCTGCAAATGCCATAATTTTATCTTTCTTTATGGCTGAGTAATATTCCATTGTATATATATATACCACATTTTCTTTATCCACTCATCAATTGAAGGACATCTAGGTTGGTTCCACAATCTGGCTATTGTGAACTGAGCAGCTGTGAACATTGATGTGGCTGTATCTCTGTAATATGCTGATTTTAAGTCCTTTGGATATAGGCCAAGGAGTGGGATAGCTGGATCAAATGGTGGTTCCATTCCAAGTTTTCTAAGGAGTCTCCACTCTGCTTTCAAGAGTGGCTGCACTAATTTGCAGCCCCACCGCAATGTATGAGTGTACCTTTCTCCCCACATCCTCGCCAACACCTGTTGTTGCTTGTGTTCTTAATAATCACCATTCTAATTGGGGTGAGATGGAATCTTAGGGTGGTTTTGATTTGCATTTCTCTTATTACTAGAGATATTGAACATTTTTTCATATGTTTGTTGATTGCTTGTAGATCTTCTTCTGTGAAGTGTCTATTCATTTTCTTAGCCCATTTGTCAATTGGATTATTTGCATTCTTGGTGTAGAGTTTTTTGAGTTCTTTACAGATTCTGGAGATTAGTGCTCTATCTGAAGTATGATTGGCAAAGATTTTCTCCCACTCTGTAGGCTCTTTCTTCGCATTGCTGATAGCTTCCTTTGCTGAGAGAAAGCTTTTAGCTTGAATCTATCCCAGTTATTAATTCTTGCTTTTATTTCTTGTGCTATGGGAGTCCTGTTGAGGAAGTCTGGTCCTAAGCCGACATGTTGAAGCTCTGGACCTACTTTTTCTTCTATAAGATGCAAGGTCTCTGGTCTGATTCGGAGGCCCTTAATCCATTTTGAGTTTAGTTTCATGCATGGTGAGAGATATGGGTTTAGGTTCATTCTGTTGCATATGGATTTCCAATTCTCCAGCAACATTTGTTGAAGGGCTATCTTTTCTCCATTGCATATTTTTGGCACCTTTGTCTAGTATGAGAAAATTGTATTTATTTGGGTTTGTATCCGTGTCCTCTATTCTGTACCATTGATCCACCTTTCTATTTTGGTACCAATACCATGCCGTTTTTGTTACTTTTGCTTTGTAGTAGAGTTGAAGAACTGGTATTGCGATACCCCCTGCTTCACTCTTTCTGCCAAGGATTGCTTTAGCTATTCTGGGTTTTTTATTCTTCCAGATGAATTTCATAATTGCTTGCTCTATTTCTGTAAGGTACGTCATTGGGATTTTAATTTGAATTGCATTGAATCTGTATAGCAATTTTGGTAATATGGCCATTTTGACAATATTAATTCTTCCTGTCCAAGAACATGGGAGATCTTTCCATCTTCTAAGGTTTTCTTTAATTTCTTTCTTTAGTGTTCTGTAGTTCTCATTGTAGAGGTCTTTCACCTCTTTTGTGAGATTGATACCCAAGTATTTTATTTTTTTTCGAAGCTATTGTGAATGGGGTAGATTTCCTAATTTCTCTTTCTAAAGATTCATCACTTATGTATAAAAATTCCTTAGATTTAGGTGCATTGATCTTATATCCCGCTACTTTACTGAATTAACTAATGAGACCTAAAAGTTTTCTGGTGGAATTTTCTGGTTCCTCTAAGTATACAATCATATCATCAGCAAATAGGGATAGTTTGAGTACTTCTTTTCCTATTCGTATCCCTTTAATTTCTTTGGTCTGTCTAATTGCTCTGGCTAGAGTTTCAAGGACGATATTGAAAAGAATAGGTGAAAGAGGGCATCCCTGCCTTGTTCCAGTTTTTAGGGGAAGGCTTTCAGTTTTTCACCATTTAGAATGATATTAGCCATGGGCTTAGCATAGATGGCCTTTACAATGTTAAGGAATGTTCCCACTATCCCTATTTTTTTCTAGTGTTTTGAACATGAAGGGGTGCTGTATTTTATCAAATGCTTTTTCTGCATCTATTGAAATAATCATGTGATTCTTGACTTTAAGTCTATTGATATGGTGAATTACATTTATTGATTTCCTGATGTTGAACCAACCTTGCATCCGTGGGATGAAACCCACTTGATCATGGTGCACTATCTTTTTAATATGCTTTTGTATGCGATTTGCTAAAATTTTGTTGAGAATTTTTGCGTCGATGTTCATTAAGGATATTGGTCTGATATTTTCTTTCCTCGATGTGTCTCTGTCTGGTTTAGGTATCATGGTAATATTGGCTTCATAGAATGAGTTTGGGAGGGTTCCCTCCTCTTCTATTTTATGGAATACTTTGAGAAGTATTGGAATGAGCTCTTCTTTAAAGGTTTTGTAGAACTCGGCTGAGAACCCATCTGGTCCTGGACTTTTCTTTTTTGGTAGGCTTTTGATGACTTCTTCTATTTCATTATTTGAAATTGGTCTATTTAAATTTTGTATGTCCTCCTAGTTCAGTTTAGGCAATTCATATGTCTCTAGAAACCTGTTGATGTCTTTGAAATTTTCTATTTTGTTGGAGTATAGATTTTCAAAATAGCTTCTATTTATGTTTTGTATTTCAGTCGTGTCTGTTGTGATATTTCCTTGTTCATTACGAATTTTAGTGATTTGGTTAATCTCTCATCTTCTCTTTTTTAGTGTGGCCAAAGTTTATCAATTTTGTTTATTTTTTTGAAGAACCAACTATTTATTTTGTCAATTTTTTGTATTGTTTCTTTTGTTTCAATTTCGATGATTTCAGCTCTGAGTTTAACTATTTCCTGTCTTCTACTTCTTTTGGTGTTGGTCTGTTCTTTTTCTAGGGCTTTGTGCTGTAGTGTTAGGTAGTTTATTTGTTGAGTTTTACTTCTTTTATTAAATGTGCTTCATGAAATAAATTTTCCTCTAAGCACTGCTTTCATAGTGTCCCAGAGATTTTGATATGATGTTTCTTTGTTCTCATTTACCTCTAAGAATTTTTAAATTTCCTTCCTAATATCTTATGTTATCCATTCATCATATAATAGCATATTGTTTAATCTCCACGTGTTGGAGCAGTTTCTGTTTTTTACTCTTTCATTTATTTCTAACTTCAATCAATTATGATCTGATAGAATACAAGGTAGTGTCTCTAACTTCTTGTATTTGCTGACATTAGCTTTGTGGCATAATATATGGACTATTTTAGAGAAGGATCCATGTGCTGCTGAGAAGAGAGTGTATTTGCTCTTGGTTGGATGGTATATTCTACAAATGTCTGTTCAGTCTAAATTATTGATTGTGTTATTGAGATCTATGGTTTCTTTTTCCAATTTTTGTTTGGAAGATCTGTCCAGTGGTGAGAGAGGCATGTTAAAATCACCTAGTATTCTTGTGTTATGGTCTATTTGGTTTCTAAAATTGAGAAGGATTTGTTTGACATACATGGATGAGCCACTGTTTGGGGCATAGATGTTTATGATTGTTATATCTTGCTGATTTATGCTTCCCTTAAGCAGTATGAAATGTCCTTCTTTATCCCTTCTGAGTAACTTTGGCTTGAAGTCCACATTATCTGAAATGAGGATGGATACTCCAGCTTTTTTGCTGAGTCCATGTGCATGGTATGTTTTTCCCCATCCTTTCACCTTTAGTCTATGGATATCTCTTTCTATGAGGTTAGTCTCTTGCAGGCAACATATTGTTGGACCTTTCTTTTTAATCCAATCTGCCAGTCTATGTCTTTTGATTGATGAATTCAGGCCATTAACATTCAGGGTTATTATTGAGATGTGATTTGTATTCCTGATCATTTGGTTCATATTTAAAATTTTATTTATTTATTTATTTATTTTTTGACACAACTTGGTTCCTCCTTTATTTGAGAGTTCCTTTAGGATAATTCCTCCCTTTGCTGATTTGCTTCTTTGTTTTTTATCTCTTCCTCTTGGAATATTTTGTTGAGAATGTTCTGTAATGCTGACTTTCTTTTTGTAAATTCTTTTAGCTTTTGTTTATCATGGAATGATTTTATTTCATCATCAAATTTGAAGGTAAGTTTTGCTGGGTATAAGATTCTTGGTTGGCATCCATTTTCTTTCAGAGGTTGAAAATATTGTTCCAGGCCCTTCTAGCTTTTAGGGTCTGGATTGAAAAATCTGCTGATATCCATATTGGTATCCCCCTCAATGTAATTTGGTTCTTATCTCTCACAGCCTTTAAAATTCTGTCTTTATTTTGTATGTTAGGTATTTTCATTCTAATGTGCCTTGGTGTGGTTCTGTTGTAATTTTGTGTATTTGGAGTCCTATAAGCCTCTTGAACGTGATTTTCCATTTCATTCTTCAGATTTGGGAAATTTTCTGATATTATTTCATTGAATAGATTGTTCATTGCTTTGGTTTGTTTCTCTAAGCCTTCCTCAATCCCAATAATTCTCAAATTTGGCCTTTTAATGATATCCCATAGTTCTTGCAGATTCTGTTCATGATTTCTTACCATCTTCTCTGTTTGTTCAACTTTGTTTTCGAGGTTAAATATTTTGTCTTCAATAACTGAAGTTCTGTATTCCAGGTGTTCTATCCTATTGGTTATGCTTTCTATGGAGTCCTTAATTTGGTTTATTTTTTCCTTCATTTCAAGGATTTCTGTTTGGTTTTTTTTCAGTATCTCTAACTCTTTATTGAAATGATCTTTTGCTTCCTGTATTTGCTCTGTTAACTGTCGATTGGTGCAATCATTCAATGCCTGCATTTGCTCTTTCATCTCATCGTTTGCTTCCCTAATCATTTTAATTATGTACATTCTGAACTCCCTTTCTGTCATTTCTTCTGCCATGCTGTCATTGGATTTTATTGATGTAACATCTAGATTTGTTTGGGGCATTTTCTTCCCTTGTTCTCTCATATTGTTCAGGAATCAGTGGGTCATTAAGATATTGCAGATTTCCTCTATCGACTTATAATGTCCCTGAAGATTGCTAGTATATCCCCTCTTATCCTTCAGTATCCTGAAGTCTTGGAGGAAGTTGATAATGCGAAGCTTCATGAAGAAGCTGCCTCTCTTGGGGTGGTGATCCTCAGGTGGGGTATATTCCCTGATAGTGGGCAGAGGTGCCTCCAATTGTTGACCAATGGTCATGCAACGGGGAACTAGGCTGCGGGCTGTAGCAAGGCCTGTTTGTGCCTGTGTCTCTGGTTTTACCGTCCCTGTGGGAAAACCTCACCCGGCAAGGAAGACTCACCCGTGGGGAGGTCTCGCTGGTCAGTTCCCCTCCTAGAGGTTCCCCTCAATCTACAACTACTGCCTGGGCTTGGCTGTCTTCCTCTGCAACGTTCCCAGGGTCCCGGACCTACCTCCTGTGCCTGGGAGCCTCACCGTTCACAGGCGAGATTCCTTAGCCTGCCTTTCCTCAGAGAATCTGCCCACAGTCCTGGAAACTTCACTCCGCCCCTAGGCGTGTCTCTGTGTCTCTTCCAGCAAGAAGCTGCCTAGCTCCTGGGACCCTGCTCTGCACCTAATCACCTGGCTATGTGGCCGTTCCTCTGACCTGCCACCTGGAGCCCTGCACAATAGCTCTGAGACCCAGAGACCCGCCACACACCTCCTTCTCCGGACAGCCACCCGATTTTCGACGCAGTCACTAGGAGTCCAAGCAACTCAATTTGCATCTCCTCCACCCGCCAACTGCCTGTAGCCCTAGGGAGTCACTTCGAGTACTAGTGACTCACCCTTTTCCTCCTCCTCCTCCTTGGGGTAGTCCCCCGGGTGTTCAGGAGTGGTGGCTCCGAGACCAAGTGACCCACCATGCTCCTCCTCCAGGCAGGCCACCGGTGTTCAGGAGCGGTCGCTTTGAGTCCAATCAACTCACCACTTGCCTCCTCCTCTGGCAACCGCCTGTGGCTCTGATGCAGTCACTCCTAGACCAAGTGAACCGCCGCACTTCTCTTCTTCCTCTGGGCAACCCCCCGTAGTTCAGAAACCGCCTGTAGCTCTGATGCAGTCACTCCTTAGACCAAGCGACCCGCTGTGCTCCTCCTCTTTCTCCGGGCAGCCCCCGGGTGTTCAGAAGCGGTCGTTCTGAGTCCAAACAGCTCACCACTCAGCTCCTCCTCAGGCAGCTGCCCAGAGCCCCAGTGATCGCTCCAAGTCCAAGCGCTGTGCTGAGCTGCCTCCTCTACGATGATCCCAGTTGTCCGTTTTTACCGCTCCAGCGGGGGAAGGGGCGTCTCACCGAGCAACTCTACTTCACAAAGTTGCCTGCTTTCCGGGGCTACCGCCCCATCTGGGGTGCCTCCCCAACGGGAGAGACTCACCCGGAGGCTTTGAGTTGGTCCCAAGTCTCTCACTATCTCCTCTTTTGAATCTTGCGTCCTAGAGCAACGTGAAATGAAGCCGCCCTCTAGTCCGCCATTTTGAAAACCCTAGAATCTGCATTTTTAACAAATGTATTTAAAGTGTGAGAATCACTGCTTTGACAGTTGATAACAGCATAGATCCAGATTTGATCCCTTTTCATATTATGCACACACTGTGCAGAGAGTAAGCTTTCAGTAAACATTTGCTGAGTGAAGAATACGGTAATACTGCTCACTACATTTCTAACAAGATATGCCACTTAGGTGTAGTGATGGGGAAGGCAGCCAAAGTTGGAGAACTCCAAGTCACACAGGCCATGTTTTCTGAGTGAGTGGCATTGTTTGTTGTAAAGTCCATTCTTGTATTATGAAGTTTAAAATCTACTTAATATACACTGCACCCCCATTATTTGCTCTGTTTCTTTGTGAACTCATCTTCTTGCTGTTGATCAAAAACAGTTTAAGGGAAGAGGTGCAATTTTACCACAACTGCTTGCTCACCCCTCCACATTCTTGACTGCCTGAGTACCTCCTTTTGGTTATCCCTACTTTTTCCCCTCTCACATCCAATTCTTTTGTCTTTCCCTGGGAATGACTGGGGATTGAACCCAGGACTCATGTGCATGTGAGGCAAGCACTCTACCAATTGAGCTATATAGTGAGCCTTGCTTATGTTCTCTTAGATGGAGAAAAGCAGCAGCATGGTGATTAACTGACTGAGGAGAGGAGACAAGTATTTGAAGTTTGAACAGGTAGGAGGTGTGAAATAATCAACTAGAATAGTAGGATAGAGAATTGACTAGAAAACTTAAGTGTTAATGGCAGATTGTACTGAAGGACTAGGTATGTTTGGTGGTTATAAATTTAAGACAAGTCAATTCACCATAGTGGTATTTTTGTCTTACCATATTTAGCTTTTGTGTTGCAGGCATATACAAAGGTAAAGTTTATCCAAGCAGGTATGGAGAAGGGCAACAAAGGATTTGAGAATGCATAGCAGGGTGGAATTATAATGCAGGGTGGTGGATTTTAAACCTGTTGGTCTGGGAAATGAAGAGCAGATTGATGGAGGACCCAAGGGAATCAAAGAACTGGCTGATGGCAGCAAGTACCAGAGAGGATGAGCTTAGTAGGTAAGAGATGGTTTGGAGAATAGGATGTTTGACATTGAGATTTCAGTGATGTTGCATTTATTAGCACCGTCTTATATATGACAATAGGTGTAGGTAGGTGAGGTGAGATGGACCATAAAATCATTGGAATAAGGTTATAGAACTGAAAAATGAGATGACAGTGTTAAAGGCCCAATTTAATATTCATTTCCTCCTTCTTTTCAATAACCTTGGTATGTTTCCTTTCTGTATAAAGATACATTTCTTAATTTCCTTGGTAGCTAGATATGTGATTACATTCTTCTACTGAGATCTAAGTGGCAATTCCATATGGAACCACTGTTAAATCTGCTTAAAAGAAAGGGTATGTCCTTACATTTCTCCTCCCTTCTGTGTGACTGTTCATTGAATGGCTGAAATCCAGCAGTCACCTTGGACCATGAGGTAGCTGAGAATAATACGGTAGAAAAAAGAACTGCAGAGCTGTTATATATCAGGTCTGTATACCTCTGGACTTTTTTATATGAGAGCGAAATAAGCATCAGTCTTGTTTACTTTATTTTATGGGGATTTTCTATTATATATAGCCAAGCCTAATCCTACCTAATATGTTGGATTGATGAAAGTTATAACCTAGGTACTAATGTCAACTGCAGGAGTAGTTGTGTTTACAGAGAAAGGCACAAAGCTTGATACTAAAATATTTACAGAATGAAGGGGAGTAAATGGGTCTGAAAATAACTATAATGAGGAGAGTTGGTGGCCTGTACTTCAAAGGAGCAAGATCAATATAAAAAGCAAAATGGGGTATATGTCTTCTTCATTCCTAATGCTGCCTAGAGTTCCTCATTGCTGTTTCTCTTTACTTTATCAAATCATCCTGCTCAGTTAGATTATGTTTTATTAGATCAACTTAATTTGAGAGTAATCAGGTAAACACATAGTAATAGAAATGAATGGTATAGTTAATGTTCTTCCTGTAAGAAAATTTCACTAGACTGTAGCTCTGGGTCAAATCCTGAATCAAATAAAAACATTTCTTTTTCTAAAGTAATTTTTAATTTTGAAATAGCTTTTGATTTAAGAAAGGTTGCAAAAATATTTCAAATTTCTTGGATACACTACACCTAATTTTTCTTATTGTTTACACATTATTATGGTATATTTGTCACAACTCATAAACTAACATTGACATATTATTAGTAATCAAAATACCTACTTTACTTATATTCACCTATTTTTAAAATTGATCCTCTCTTTATTCCAGAATACCCATTACATTTTTATGATAGATCTCCTTAGACCCCTCTATACTGTGATAGTTGATAAAAATTCCTTGTTTTTGATGACGTTCAAAGTTTTGTGGTAGTCAGATAGTTTGTAGATTATTCCTCCACTTGAGATTATTGATTCTTTTATCATGGTTAAACTGGGTTATGGTTTAGGGGAGGAATACCACAGAAGTAAGTGACCTTCTTGTCATTTCATTTCAAGGGTACATACTGTCAGTATGACTTATCACTGTTGATGTTAACCTTGATTACCTAGCTGCAGTGTCATTTTTCAAATTTTTCCACTGCAGTCACTCTTTTCTCCTTTTCATACTTTAATTTTTGAAAGGAAGTCAATCTATGCAGCCCATTTAAGAAGTAGAAAATTGTGTTCCATCTCCTTGAGAAGAAACTATATAAATTCAGAATTCTTTTGTATGACCAAGTTGTCTCTTTCATATCATTTATTAATTTATTCATTTATTTATTTAATCATTTATTTATATCACTATGGACTCATGTATGTTTATGCCATATATTCTAATATTAGATTATCTTTTATTGTTCAAATTTTCCACTACATGATGGCTCTGGTGTCCCTTTGACATATGCTTATTCAGTTTGTTTTGAGCACTTTCTTCCTCTCTGCCATTATAAGAATGCATTTTCTTTTGTAACCAGATTTAAAACAATTGGAAAAATTTTACATAAATATATAAATACATAAATATATATGAATACATGTATATGATCTTAATATGTAGAATATTAGTACATATGCATCAATAACTAAGGATTTGCATCTTGAGTTGGTTTGAGTGCAATTTTCTATTCACACCTTGTTTTCAGCTTGGTTGAGAAAATGGGTGATGATTTCATTTTTTGGTAGTCTTACATAATAGAAGTCAAATCAATTTTAAAATAAACACTTTAAAGAGGAAATTGGGGAGTTATTAGTAATAATTAGGAATTATTAGAGAATTATTAATGTAATACATTTACATTCTAAAACAGGTAAGTTTATAATATAAAAGGAGAAATATTAAGAAGAGAACTTCAATTTTCTTTTGAAAAAGAATAATCTGCAGATCAAAAAATACTAGTTCTACTTTAATAGATGACAAATCCCTTGTATCATAAATATTAGAGAAGGAAAAAGACCTAAGAAATAATATCAACATTCAGTACTTCAGTTCTTGAAAAGGTGAAATGATAGGGAGCTGTCCAAATAATTATGTGAGGGATGGGGATATAGTTCTGTTGGTACAGTGCTTGCCTTGCAAGCACAAGGTCCTGGGTTCAATCCCCAGCACCACAAAAACAAACAACAAAAAAACAAATAATTATGTGATTAAGAAGTTTTAGCTCTCACATTTCTAATTCTCTTATGTGCATTTGTATTTGTTGGATGTCATTTTACTTGTTCAAATTTATCCTGTAATTAAAAATTTGGCAGCAATCCAAACTTATAAACATATTGCACAACAGCTATTAATGAATATACAATTGACTGGCAGTTTCAGCACCTTTATCTATGGAGTTCATTGTGCTTGACAGCTGACAATTTCTCATGAACTAGAACAGAGCAAAACTTCAACATATGAGAAAAAAAAATAGCAGTAGCACTGAATGTAAACCCAAGTTCCTGCTTTCTATTTCTTTGCTCCGTTTTTGAGAACTACATGCTATGACATAAGAAAAAGAGGTATTAGAAAAATATTCCTACATTTTAGACATAACTTCTTTGAATTCTTATTACTTAGAATCTACTTGAAGGAATGGGAGAAAATTAGAGTAGGAGAAGACAAAATACATTTGTAGTTTACATTATAATAGTTGGCAGCTACTTATTTCCTAAAGTAAAACTCTGATTAGATTCAATCTGGGAACTAAGAGATCAAAAAAGATAGGACAGCTACTTTTAAAAAATCCCAATTGTCTAAACCAAGTAGAGTCCATGGGTTGATGCTAAATTATTAAAACAACCTATGAGCCTAGAAAGTTGAAAGTAATTTCTTTATTAAG
Organism: Sciurus carolinensis; assembly: GCF_902686445.1. Classification (NCBI taxonomy): domain Eukaryota; kingdom Metazoa; phylum Chordata; class Mammalia; order Rodentia; family Sciuridae; genus Sciurus; species Sciurus carolinensis. The sequence goes on from NW_025920399.1 coordinate 114,942, forward strand.
AAAATAAATACATGTTGCTTAGGGGGAGGAGCAAAGTAGACCACTTATCAGGTACACTAGTACATAGTAATAAAAAAAGTCCTATCATAGACAACTATTTTAAGACCATTATTTATCTTCTCTCTCAGAAAACATATATTTAGTTATAATATTAAAAACAAACAAAAAATGAGCTTTTAATAGAAAATCAAATCCTATCAGAATAATTACATGGGGTCAGACATTTTTTAGAGATGCTGATTTAGGGTCCTCACCATAATATTTGATAATCAACATGCCTAAGGACATAATATAAAAATGACTAAAGAAGTCCCTGAGCTCACAGTCTAGAAATTATTGAAAAAAAAAGTGACAGATTACAAGAGTAAGGGGGGATGAATCAACACAAATGAAAATCCAGGATTTCATTGTAAAAAAAAAGCAGAAAGAAGATCAATGCTTCTGAAAGAGAAATAAAATTATTTTCTGGGAAATTTGAAACTGAGAGTTATTCCATTTTGTTAGGTTTGGAAGCCATCTCTAGATTGAGCTGCCCAATGAAAGTCAGGTCATTGACAATGGGACATCTAAAAATAAACCATAATCACCTCAAAGAAAATAACAACTAGCATAAACCTGCCTGTTGTCTTTGTTGAAGCTATGGAATTACTCTTTTCAATTAATCCTGTCTTCATAGGCTTCCTGATATAATCATCTGTAATTAAGATGGTTTTTCAAACCCCATCCCACTTTTCAGGGACATGTAGATGAAACTGGAGTGGAGTACAGGGTCCCAAAAATAACTGTAATGCTAGCTTGGGGTGAGTGAATGCCAGAGACAGATTAGGCTTGATTCCCACCAAAACAGTAATCCCTTCAATGCTATCCATGTAGTCTCCCTGAATAGTATGATATTGGCTCTTCATGTACCCAAAAGTAAAGAAGATAGAAGTTGTGGTCTATCAACAAGGCAATCAATTATATGATCAATCAATCAGCGATTTCTGATTGCTGGTATTGATTTTATATTGGACTATTAGCTGTAGTAAATAGTGAAAAAAAGATATTTGTCACCATCCTTAAAGATCTTACAAATCTCCTAGTAAGAGATAAGATATGTATACACATAATAGAACCCAAGGGTTTTGCTAAATATTGTGGGCTTGACTGAAAATATAAATGTAAAAATGGGCACTTAAGATAGGACTATACTAGGCCCTTGAAGGATGTGAAAGATAAAGATGAGAACAAAGAAAAGTATTAAAAATCAGGGAACAGAAGCAAAGTGAAAGAATAAAGCAGGAATGGGTCAAAGAATATTTATGGTCAATGCCTAAATTAATAGAAAACAAGAATGGACAGCATTCCAGATTCAGAAGACTGATGCAAAAGAGGGAACTCACCACAAAAATCCTCAAACATGGGATTCTCAAATATTTTATAAGGGCAATGGTGGTGGGGTGGTGGGTGTCCACAGATCAGGACTTCCCAGGGAAAATGTTAACATGGAATCCTGAAAGGATGAGGGAGGGTGACTTATCCTACAAAAGGAAGTGGCCCTCAAGATGGAACTAGATGAAATGATTATAGCAAGTGCTTTTGGAGAGCTAAAGAGACTTTTTAATGGGAAAATGTTGTGAACAATAAAATATGTGGAAGAAGTGTGACTAGGAGACTTTCACTTGCTACTTTCTGTAATAAAAAGAAAGAACAACAGAATACAAAGGAAATAAGAGGAAAGTCAAATTAAGCTGATTGAGGGATCCAAAACCAAGGACAGAAAAAAATGATTAGAAAATAAATTTTAGGTAGAATTCTTGAGATGGAATTCTGAAGGAACTGATAGATGGTCAAGTAGTACTTTATCAAAATGGGACTGTAGTTTTGAAGAGATTAAATAGGAAAGAATTTGAGAGATTTGATTTCTGGAGATGATATTAACTCAGGTGTTTCTTTGTGTGCTTTTATTTACCTTATAGCAGTAGGTCAAGAGCTGGAGTTTTCATGAAGGTTTCACAAAAGGATTCACTAGTTCCAGTCTTGCAGGATTGTTATGAGGATTAAATAAGCTCCATGTACATGAAATGTTGAATGTAATTGTCAACCCTTAATAAATTTCAAATTATATCCTTGGGGACTGATTAGAGTCAGAAGGTGGTGGGACAAGAATAAGTCATAGGAAGGACAGCAGAAAAGCCCAAACAAAAGAGTTTAGTGCCAGAAAAGAAGGGAAAGAATGCACTCCAAAAGAAAATTTTTGAAAATGCCAAGCTCAGTAGTGAGAGATTGGAACCTGGACATGGATGACTTTCAAGGGAACAGTGTCAGAAGTAAGGAGGTGAGTTTAAATGCAGGGACTCTGGGAAAAAAGGGGAGAGGCCTGATAGCATAGAATGTAGAAACTGTAGATGTTTTGGCAATGAAAGAGAGGAAGAAAATAGGAGAGCCCCTGGTAAGGATAAGAAGATTAAATAAAAAATTACTTTCTCTTCCTCCAAGATAGGGGAGTTATGCTAGTATAATCATTTGTGGAAAACCATCATTTTGGGGACTTCAACAATCAATTTCCACTTTTTATGAATAAAAATAACCCGAGGATTGAGCTCAAGTTCAGACTTCTGAATCATTGTGTTCACCAAAGCAATAAGCAGACAGCTGATGTTATTACCTTTCCATGTCACATGGACTTTTCATGCTCCAAGCCAGTCTAACCTGCATGTGCTATTCACCTGATGATAGCCAGCAAAGAAGTCACTTCAGATTTCTAAATCTACTTAACAGATTTGAAATTATCATTAATTCAACATACTCTTTCTTCCTTTGGTAGCTCTATTACTGCTTCAAGAAATTCCTCCCAAAATAACATACCTAACTTTTTTCTTCATGAGTTTTTTCTACCTAACTTTTCTTTTAAGTCCTAAACATAGTCTTTATACCCTTTTCTTGAGTTTTCTCTCCTTTCTCATTTGCGTTGAAACTGTTAGTGATATTTCCCCATTCAGTTGTCACCAATAATGTTCCATTTTAAATCAAAATTCTCAAATTAACAAGGGGAAACTGAAATGTAGTAAAATATTATTTGTATTAAGAAATATGTAGAAAGAGTTACCATACTTCATTCTGGAAGAATTTCTTATCTTTTTCCATTTCCTCTTGAATTTTAATTATACCTGCCATCATTTCACTTTGTGAGGAAAATTTCTTTAGCCCTGAAGAAAAAAAAATTAAAATTTGAGTGTAAATTACCTCAGTAAAAACAATGATCCTATTAACAATTACTGTGTTATGAGAAATTCAAAGAAATATAGGATAATTTTCTGTACTCAAAGAGATTATAGTTTACTTGATTACCTGATCCTGCCACCATCAAAATATAATAAGAGCATACCTAATTGGAAAAACAGAAATCTGAAATGTTCCAAACCCCAATACTCTTTGAACACTGACAAGACACCTCAATTAAAAAATTTAGCACTTGACCTTATGTGATAGCTCACAGTCAAAAAACAGGTACATTAAAGCCATTGTATAAAATTACATTATGGTTATGTTTTTAAGGTACATATGAAAAATAAGTGAATTTTATTTTTAGTTTTGGGCTCCATCTCCAAGATAGGCCATTATATATATGCAAATATTTCAAACTCTGAAAATACATGAAGCTCAAAACACCTGTAGTCCTATGCATTACAGATAAAGAATATTCACCTGAATTAATATTTGTAGCTTACTTTATTCTGCTTTGTCTTAACATGTTCACTGTACTCTGCTTTCCAACAAATATCTGCCTCCTCCCTAACATAGTCTTTGAATTGGTAAATGAAATATGGACACATGGAAATGACAAATGGTCTTAAAAGAACATGGACAATGAGACACAAGGTCAAAGGCAAGTTGGATGTGGTGCCACAACCTGCAATCCCAGAACTTGGGAGGTTGAAGTAGGAGGATAATTTGAGTTCAAAGATTCAATCATTCTGAGCAGTGTAATAAAACACCATCTCAAAAAAGGAGGGGACTGGAGAAATTCACCTACACAGGTATCTTAATAAAAAATGTCTTTTATACAATGGAAAATAAAGGAAGTAAACATAAATTCTCAATCACATTTTATGTTAAAGTCCTATGGAAGATAAGCCTCACCTCCTATCCTCTTTTATTAGATAGGAGTTTGTGTGGGGGGTAAGGCCAAGGGTAATACCCAATCTTGACAAATAAATTTAAGCATTAATGTACAAACAGTTTCTGTAGTTGGATCTAACACCAAGGACATGGCTACACAATGGCAGAATCACATTTAAGTTCATATAAACAACTCTAGCTCAAACAATTAGCCTTTGCTCAGATATATAGGCTTATGACCAGATATGTAGGCACTATGCCATGTAGAAAATTTAAGCCACAATCATAAAGTGTTACTCTATAAAATTCTGGAATGTAGAATTTCAGTACAGGAATGTGTCTTACTCAGTCCAATCCTTCTTTCTACAATACAATATCAAGTGATCATCTCATTCCTCCTTAAAAGTCTCTGGTCTTGGAGATCTCACTGCCATCTAAGGAGATGATATAATTGATTGCTGTAGTTGTTGGAACATTATTTTTTGTACTGATCCCCAAATATACTTCTATTCTACTTGCATCATTGGAACTAGATCTTCCTTCTGGAGCCACAGAATTGAATATTAACACCTGACATGTCTTAAAAGATATGAAAAGCACCTGTCATATCTACTTTAATATTCTCATTATCTGGCTAACCAGCACAGGTTCCTTATATAGCAGGTTTAAAGTTCTCTGATATTTTAGTGCCCTTTTCTGGGCACACTGCATTAACTATACTGATATGCTCCTCCTGAAACACAGAAGTCAGAAATTGAATACTCAGAGCTTATGTGTTTTTTGATGTCTTTTCTCATTTTAGCTACAGAAATTATTGCTTATAAATCAATAAGGAAGAATGGGATTGTTTCCTTTGAATTTTATCACAGGTCTTTTAGGATGCTCAAGAAATACATTTTGAGAGCTTATTTCCAATTATTTCTTACAGGGTATTCATAGAGGTGATATCAAGGAAGTTCTTGGCTGCCATGCAAGAAATTTGCATTCAATGTAGGCTATAGAGAACCACTAAAGGATTTTGACTGGGAGAAAACTCAAATCAGATTTGCAATTTAGAATGCATGTCAGAGGGAGTAAATAAATGTAAGTAAATCTTGCATTTATTAGCTTGAAACTTTATGGAGGAGGAGGGGACAAAGATTTCTTGGTGGTGACAGGCAGTCAGTTGATAAACAATAACAAAAATCTGTTAGGATTTGATGGACAAATATATTTACAACATTCTGTGTTGCAGTTCTCTTTGAATTCATTAACTTTCAGGATTATCTTGTTTAGACACATATTGTATCATATTTCTTATTTCCCTCCAAATCTTTCCCCCCTTTTTATATTTCTAGTTTACAATAATGGCCACAGCACCTGGGCAGATTCTTTTCTCTCTTATCCACAAATGTATTCTGCCACCAAATCCTTTTAAAGTTCCTATGAAGTTTCATTCAAGTTTGTCTCCTCCTATTCATTTACTTTGCCATTACTTTGGTTTAAAGGCTTCATGAGGTCTTACTTGGACTGACATTCCCATTTTACTCCCTCTAACTTGTATTCTACTTTGCAAATTGATATCACCTCTGTGAATACCCCTGACTTCATTTTCCTTAATTTCAATAACATTATTTCCCAACATTCTCAATTACTTGTAATACCCAGAACTCAATTTACTGTCATTTTCCCCTAACTTTATATAAATATTGGTGATATTCCCACTCATATATCAAAATTTCCTTTTTCTTTTAGTGTAAATCATGGAAGAATTGAGTACTTTTTGCCCACTGTTCCCATAGTAGCTCCTCTACTTTGTCACTAGACCATCTGCTTAGGATGCAGTAAATATCTGTGAAGTGAATGAACACATTAAATGTTTCTTGCCTGTCTTCCTTCTATGACTCTGAGTTCCATGAAAATAGGGATTTTCTGTTTTTCTGTTTTTTCTGCACCTAGGAGATCATATATACTGAGAGATCAGTAAATGTTTGCTGAACAATGTTGTTGAAGAACAGTGAGGAATTGAAGTTTATTCTCCCAGGGTCCCAAGACAATGTGGAAATGAAGAGAGCCTAAATTAAGTTCTATGGTAATGGGTCTTTCAAGGTCTACTCTCAGGAGTAAGGCATATTGTATTTGTGTAATCCTGACTTTCTGAAATCCTGACTTGCCCTGCACATTTTGGTATAATGTAACAAGAGAAAAGAGATATGGCTGCCATACTGGTCTTCCAGACAAGCTCAGCCTTTTAACATGAAGAGAAATTGGCCAAGGCACTTGATAACCTGAGATATTATGAAGTTTCTACTACAGAATTCAGAACTTCATTTGCTTGAAGGCCATACTGTATTCATTAGAAGTGACATTTATTAGATACCTTCTATGTGCTAGGCATTTGGTCTAGCCTTGGAATAGAAAGGTAAATAAACATGATTATTTAAAGAGCTTTCAATATACTAATAAAGGAGGGAGAAAATATGCATATGTTTGTCCTGTATAAACAGAAAGTAAAGGGAGGGCATACTAAGAAGAGAACATCAGAAACAAAATCTCTGGTTAAAAGGGTACCTGTTATATTGTTACTTAGTGAGTAAGTCATCTAGTGCTTCTAGAAGACTTGATGTGTGGTAAATACTAATAAAAACTGAACCTGAAAAAGCAGGTTAGACCAATCTGGTGGAAATTAAATGTCACCCTATGACATTATACCTTCTGGTAATACAAAGAATTGGTATAACTTGATATGGTTTTCAAGGAAAGAAAGTTGCTGAATGAAAGAACACTTGTGAGACTGGCAAAACAGGCAAAGAACAAATAAACTTGATTTCATTCATGGCAAGAATATGGGTTCAGTGTTATAGAAAAGGGTGGAATATTTCCCTTGACAAGAGGGCAATCATTCCAGAGAATGAAGAAAGAAGGAAAATGGGATTTAGTAGAGGGAAGACAGACAAAAGAAGAGGATAGACAGAGCTGGGCAGGCTTGAAATACTAGGAGAAACTAGGTCTAAGATAAACTTAGTGAAGATAAAATTCAGGGATGAGAAAGACAAGAATTTGGTAGGTAGACAGGTAAGTAATGCCTAGAATAAAATACTCAGGGTTCCTGGTGGAAGTTTGGTAAAGTCATAGGGATTCTTTGAAGATTTCTTTTTTGCAAAAGCTGGAAGAATGTGTGCTAGGCTTCTGCTACCATAAGAACCTGAAATTTTTGTACATTTTCCTTTGGATCACCTACTCTCATACCCATAATGCAGATTCTTCTAAATACTGATGTTTTCAATTTCTCTTTGCAAGTTACTTGGGCATGGAATAAGAGTCCCATTTGCTTCAAGCATACTAAGATGCTGTGGCCTATGTTAATAAATTTTTTCTCCCCTTACTTAATTAATCTAATTAAAATATCCATTTAATATGACTAGGATTAAGCCAACCATGGAACCTTGCATTTGGTGGTCCAGTGCTCTTAATAGTACATGATCTACTGCATAGACTGTAAGAAATTAAAAACTGTCAGACATTTGGAAAGATGTTTCTACCTATTAACTATATAGCATTATATTTTTCCCTCTGACATTATGAGGATCTCACTAGTAACAGTAAGCTATAATTCCAAAGAAAACACTGAATAGTTTAAATAAATACTAGAAATGATAAAAAAATTTATTATGATAATTATAGGATCAAAGAATTTCTTCTTTAGAAAGAAACTTCTAAGTCATCTGGCTTCTCTCTATTCCAAGGCTTAACTCTTGTCCATTCACCTCTGTTCAGATGGCCATCTAGCCATGTGACATTATTTTGCTATTATGTTTGGATTTCTCACAATTTCAGAGACTGCCAAAGAAAAGATTGTGTTGATCTAGGCATTAGACTAAAATCCCTGACCATATTAGAAGAAACAGTAGGCCCAACTCTCTATACCGGTTCAGGAACCGACATCCTCCTTAAGACTCCTAAAGCAGAAGTAAAATCAAGAATCAATAAATGGGATGACATCAAATAAAAAGCTTCTTTCCAGCAAAGGAAACAATCAAAAGGGCTCTCAGAATGGTAGAAAATCTTTACCATCTACACCTCAGAGCATTAATCTCAAGGATATACAAAGAACTCAAAAAGCTTAATATCAAAAATCCTTGAAAACTCAATAAATGGGCAAAGGAACAAAACAGGCACCTCACAGAAGAAATGCAAATGGCCAAAAAATATGAAAAAATGGTCAACATCTCTAGTAATGAGAGAAATGCAAATTAAAACTATACTGAGAGTTTATCTCAGTCAGAAATATATCAAGAATGCAAGTAACAGTAAATGTTGGCAAGGATGTAGGGGAAAATGTTCACTCATACATTGCTGGTGGACTGCAAACTGGTACAACCACTGTAGAAAGCAGTATGGAGATTCCTCAGAAAACTTGGTATGGAAACATCATATGACCCAGTTATCCAGTTATCCCACTCCTTGGTTTATAACCAAAGGACTTAAAATCACCAGACTACAATGACACAGCAACATCAATGTTTATAGCACTCAATTCATGATAGCAAAACTATGGGACAAACCTAGGTGCCCTTCAACAGATAAATACATAAAGAAAATGTGGTATATATACACAATGGAATATTATTCAGCCATAAAGTAGACTGAAATCATGACATTTGCCAGTAAATAGATGGAACTGGAGAATATCATGCTAAGTGAAATCAATCAGGAGTAGGGTTGTGACTCAATGGCTGAGTGCTTGGTTAGCATGTGTGAGGTCCTGGGTTTGATCCTCAACACTGCATAAAAAAATAAATAATATAAAGGTATTATGTCCATATACACCAAAAAAAATTTAGAAAAAGAAATTAACCAGTCCCAAGAACTAAAAGGCCAAAGTACTCTCTGATATGTGGATGATAACACATAAGAGGGGAGGGTAGGGAGGAAAAGTATGGATATTCACTGGATTAGATGAAGGGGAATGAAGGGAAAGGAAGAGGGATGAGAATGGGAAAAGCAGTAGAATGAATTAGACATAACATTCCTATGCTTATATATGAATACAAGATCAGTGTAACTCCACATCATGTTCTACCACAAGAATGGGATCCAAATTGGAATGGGTTGCACTCCATGTATGTATAATATGTCAAAATACACCTTACTGTCATGTATATTTAAAAACAACAAATTAAGAAAAAAACTTTATATGGACAAAAAAGGAAAAGGTCTTGTCTTTTTTATTTTTTAATATTAAGCTGATATTATGCAACCA